>NC_089794.1:60708819-60756319 GCF_040412425.1 Macrobrachium rosenbergii | reverse complement strand
TTTGATGCTTGTTCTCTTTTTACTAAAGTCCCTATAGATTTTATTTTAGAGTATCTTAGTAATTAACTAAGCCATCATGAAGAACGTCTACCTGTGAGTCATATTATTTCACTCACTAGGTTGTGCATTTGTGATTGTAAGTTTATATTCAATGGTGAATTTTACCAACAAATATTTGGTATGGCAATGGACAACCCTTTTTTCCACACTCCTCTCAAACTTGTACATGGAATTCTTTGAAAAACGATAATTACCTAATATCATTTATACTCCTTTAAAGTGGTTTAGATATGTTGATGATATTTTAGCTGTTTTGCCTGCTGGTATTGATGTAAATGATTTACTCTCTAATTTGAATAACCAAGCATCATTCATTAAGTTTACTTTAGAATTAGAAAAAGACAATTGCTTCACTTTCTTAGATGTTTTAATGCACAGAGAACCATTTCAAAGGAAATTCAGTATTTATAGGAAACCAACCAACAACTTAACTTATGTCCACTTTTATTCAGGACATCACCTTGACATCAAAATATCAACTTCTTCTTCTATGTTTTTACGAGCTTTGCACATTATCAGTCCCCAGTATTTGGATCAAGAAATTGAATACATAAGAAAAATAGGGACAGATCTATGTTATCCTTCACATATACCAGATATTTGTTATAATAAAACCCACAAAAAGCTTTATAGTGAAAGTAACACGTAGAAAGAAACCCCTAAGAGCATTGTTAAGCTTTACTATTTGAGTGGTTTTGAAAACATAAAATCATTGTTAAAATCTTTTAATATCAACCTCATTTTTTTCTATGATAACACACTAAAAGAATGTTGATAAAAATAGCCCTTAAGAAAACAACAACATAATATATAAAATTCCATGTTTGGACTGCCTCTTTTATACTGGCCAATCTAGCAAAGACTTAGATGTACGTATTTAGCAACATAAGTATTCAGTCAAACCTGGACAAACATCCAATGCTATATTCATTCGTTTAAGTGAAAACTCTCACTGGATAAATTGGACTGAGAGTTCAGTGATTGCCAGATTGAAAGATTTCTCTTCAAGAAATCTCTTGGAGTCCGCTATTATACAACTTACTTCCAGCTGTAATTTTAACCTTAGCCCTGGCATGTATTGTTTGGATCCCTGTATTAGAAAAATGTTCAAGAATGACCTAAAAGATAAAATCGCTGACTTAATTACAAATTAGTTTACCATATATATATTTCCTGTATATTCCTATGTTTAATATAATTTTTATTTGTAAAATGTTCATCTTACAAAAATTGTTATTGTTTACAAAAGAAAATTATTTTTTGGTGGTGAGCCACCCCTTGTAATTGCTCTGCCTGCTTCTGAACAGTTGATCTAATCCTTTGTAAAACCTCTTAAATATTTAACCTTGTTTGGGAGTTCTACTAATTCTTCAATTGTGTTGGATTCCAGGTACATATTTTTTCCTTTGTAATCCCCCTCTGTCATTTATATATGCTTTCTTTGTAAACTCACTTTTATATTTCTTCAGTTTGCTAAGTAAAGGACAACAGACAGTCGAAAGGCCTCTCAGTACTCCAGTGTTTCCCTTTCTTTCATGGATTTTGTCTTTATATATATATATATATATATATATATATATATATATATATATATATATATATATATATATATATATATATATATACATACATACATACATACATACATACATACATACATACATACATACATACATACATACATACATACATAAACACACACACACACATATATATATATATCCTAACCTATTATGTGGAAATCAAACTGGGTGTACAAAAATAACTAATTCTGTAAGACTAACAAGTCATGATAAATAAAATTATGTATGATAGATAGTAAAGCCCACTAAGCCACACCCCAACAACAAAAATCAAACAGTTGCAAGAAAACATATTCCCACCTTCCACCAAGCCACCTAACAGTTCCACATTATTTCTATGTCTTTACCCAAATAACTTTTCAAGTCTATTTCATCACCCATTCATTTGTAGGTGGCTATATGCCATGACTGATTATGGCACCACGCTGATACATATCATATGCATATTTATCAATGCACAGTTATCCATGCTTATTCATGAAACGTCTACCAAGAGGAAATACCTCTTATTAACATGAAAATCAAACATCTGTGATACTGTCACACACCACAAACACATGTTAAAGAACTGACAATAAAAATGACACGGTAGGATCCCACACGGACCCACACACCGTCTATCTAACCTGACCAGTAATCTCCTCAAAACGAGCATCTCTGTGCGCCAAGTGCATGCATACAAGAAAAACAGCAGATGTCATGCATCCTTTGTACATATATTCTTGTTCATGTTATTGTTATGTTAAATGTGCCATATTTAGGTCAAGCATTACAATATCTGCATCCCAGCTATATGTACCATAACTTCGTTCGTGTCTTGTATATTGATTTATGTACAGTTCCCTCCAGGAATTTTGATGTAGCTCCCTTCACCCGTTAGTTCCCATTGTATGAGAATGTTATGGTAACACTGCAGCTCTTTGTTTACCTTTTCCCAAACAAATGTCTTCATATTGTAACAACAGTCGTGATTGGTAGGAGCAATTTATATGCCATATCTCTTCATTTGCGCTATTCTTTATTTGCGTAAATCGCCGTATATAATGGACTCATGATAATGCAGATATATTTACAAATAAATGAGCTATACAGATATAAAAGTAAGTAATTTTACACTAGCTCTTAATTAACAAGCAAGGTAAAAATAGTATTGTGTCTTTGGTATTCCGTCTTTAGCCATACATCGCCAACTTCCACCCACACACACGGGTTTGAATGAAGTTTGCCGGAGTCATTAACTTTCGATGAACAACTTTGTCTTAATTCTTTGCAGTGTGAGTTCACAGAACACAAGAAATATTGTCTGTTACTATGATTCAGTTTCAGTGTGTTCATAGCGAGCTTGCAGGAGGTTTGTTTTATTGCGAACTCAAATGATATAATGGATAATTCCAGATGATAATGATAAATCATTTAGGCCATCGCGACTCTTAACGAGTTGTGATATATGCATATATTCTACATAAATATGCATACTCATTCATGCCTAATTCATGAATAAAACCAAAAGATATTGATTAACTTTTAAAATTGTTCGGTGAATTTCTTGCAACATTTACTATTTACAGCCTTAAGGGACCTATAAGATTATTTGTCAAGCCACGTGTCATATGAATAGCTCAAACGAAATTGCCTCCTCAACAATCCGTTAAAATCACCCTACAATTAGATACACTGACTTCATAGCCATGCGATTTTGAATGTGCACCGATATTGTCATGACTTATGCCTAGTGATGGCATATAAATATGATAGGTCTGAGTTATATTTGATATAATGGCTTATTAATGTTATACCTATTTGCCTTAATTTCTTAAGGAAGCCGATAGGAATTAGTTTTCATAAGTTATACAGTTTTTTATAATAATATGAGTGCGTCATAAGTCGTATTATATCTTCGTTGATGGCTACACATTTTTTTTTTTTTTTTTTTGTCACTGGGACTATGTTAGACTAAAAAAGCTATCCTGCCTAAACCTGAGAAGTATAGACAGAAGATATAATGGCATTAGATTAGACTCTAGTTGCTTTGATGAAGAAAATAGGAAGTAAAAGAATAAACATGTGATGTGCTATATCCTGAATTTTGTATCAACCCCATATATCAATGGGAGTGCGACGTTGTATGTATAAGTTCAGAAGCTATGGTGTTGGAAATCTCTCGATTTCTGTGGGTGAAAAATCCAAGTCATCGACTTCTTGAGTTGCCTAATAACTATCGATTACTTTTGGTGGGAACCGTTGGATGAATAATGAGAATAAATCCCTTTGTTTAATAATCATTATTCTAAGCTTTTTTTTTTTTATCCTTTTCCCAACATAAAATAGTAATTTATGCACAAAATACAGATAATTTACTTGTAGCATTTATTTTCGCCTACCTGAAACATCCTATCCTTACACCAGAGAGGGCCACTGGGATTCATGAAGTTCAAGACTATGCAATTGAAGGTTATCTGGCAACTTGACTGCAGGTGAAAGTCAAGAAATCATTGTCTATGATGATATCTTCAAATAAGAGATTAGGAGTAATATAGTATATCTCGTACTACAGAATAGTGTTTAACTCAAAGACGATTCATGGCAAAATGACTGAAACAGGTTCTGTACTCAATCACCCAAGTTCAAAAATCCGTAGAACTTTACAAAGGAGGCTGTCTATTTTGATCTGTGAAATTCTGCTAAAACTCTAAATTAATTTTTCGTCTCTAATCAAAGATACTATAAATAAAAATCAGTTTGAATTACCCTTTTAATTAAAAAAAATAAAAAAATTAAATTACAACTTTAACGGATGATGAAAAATGCAGCACACTGCTTGACAATAGACTAGAGAGCAAACAAGGAAACATTGCATAAAATCTTATTTTCTGGTTTAAACTTGGGTTATTGACGAGTCCGTAACCTTTTGATCAGAGTTCTCCCAGGAGGTAGGTAAAACAAAACCTCCATACTTTCTGAACAAAAATTTCAACGTAGAGATAGAGGAAGCTCTACTGACATGTATTGGCAATATGTGATCCGCATTTGTTATTTCTGCAATCATAACTATGCCAAGCCATTTATATGATCTCTCCACGACATTCAACTGATAATTACAAAAACCAAAACATTAATTAAACTAATGTTATTATCACAAATATATTTATTATGGACCAACACACACCTTAACTTATAATCTATAGCTGAAGATTCATATTTATCACCCAGTAGACTCTATACCCTCTAACATCACTACTGAGCCATTTTATTTGCTAGGAAAAGGCCTTATTATACAGCTATGGAATGGCAATTTGTGGCTAGTTGGAATTTGAACAATTAACCCCCTGTCAGACAAACATTTTTTTTATTATCCCATAATATCTAAATAAATCACTACCTGTAAAAATTATATTAGGCCCCCACTTGTAAGCTGCACCCTTTAACGTAAAACATCATCAAAGACACACCTCTGTGAAGCCGCTATAACCGCTTTTACTTGAGATTTGACTTCTGCTAGCAACGATTCGGTCTCTTTCTCAATATTTAAAATAGTCATATGAACCGTATACACAGCTGTTGTCAAATATAGGTCACCTCTAACCCGCTAAACAGTGGCTTGTAACACAATGTTCATAATTCTCAAATCCTCAAACTGCTCACATAACTACATTACTACCACATAACTTCTCCAAAACCCTCCCCTTATCAGCTACTTTAGCTTCCAATGCCTCAATCTTCGTTAGGCTCGTAATTGCTACTCTACCAATCACTACTACGTCCATTGCTGTTGCCCCTATAGCTAAAGTAACCGCCACTCTTTTACGCCTCCTACTCCTACCACACCAAATACGACAAATGATACAAATGCCCCAAATAATACAAATAACCTGAATGATACAAAGAACCCAAATGATACCAATAACTCAGATGATACAAATCTTTCGTGTTAAAAGATTTGAAAAATTACTCTAAATCCCCGCATCTGAAAACAGAGGAGAGAAAAAATAAAAACATAAATAACTGCTTAACCCCAACAAAAAGAACTAGAAAGAAAAAAAAAAACAATAATAAACACACCTTCCCAAAAATATCTAACAAAACCCCACCAAACATTAGGTTGTTCTTTTAATCTTAAATATCGTCGTCCCCGATTCTTCATCTAAAACTATAAATCTAGTTCCCTTTTTCTCTTCTATAACTTGGAATGACACTTCAAACTTGGGACCCAACTTATTGTGCTCTAATTCATTTCTGACATTTATCTTCAAGAACACTTTATCCCCAACTGCAACTCTTGCGCTATCTGATTTCATATTACTTCTCGCAACGATCTCTTGTTTCTTCGACTCAAGATTACTTCTAAGATGCGTATGTCTCTCTTTAGCTGTAGCAATTAGTGACTTAACCGTATCATCACAACATGAAGGTATCGACAACAAATCAAATGGACCCCCAGACTGGATAACCAAACAGTGCCTCCACAGGTAACACACCAATGGTGTTACTAATTATGGTATTTATGGTATGTCTAACCACATCTAATTATCTATCCCAATTCTTATCATTACCACCCACTGTTACTCTAAGAGCCTGGAGCACTTTCCTATTAGCTTGCTCACACAACCCATTAACTTCTGTCCTATACGGAAGAATATTTACTTTCTGTATCCCCATAACTTCTGCAAGACACTCTGACATTCTAGTCACAAATTCTCTCCCATTACCTGTAATAAGGAACTCTGGTACCCCATATCTGCATATATAATTATTAAAAAATGTAACCACAACTCGTCCGCCATCTTATCCCTCAATGGGAAAATCTCTCCAAACCTCGTTAACTCATCTATTATCACCAACAGGGGTTTAAGACCATACCCCGACTCGTAAAAGATTGTTAATAAATCCATATACATCCTCTGAAAAGGCTTCCTTGGGATAGGAAAAGACCCAAGTTTATACAACGTTACCCTTGCCGGGTTACATGAATTACACACAAAACATTCCTTCAGAAATTTCTTTGTGGAAGAAAACATGTTCTTCCACAAATATTGATTATGTACACTCGGCAAGGAAAGTGAAGATACAGTTTTTTTTAAATCTTCGGACATACAGTATATTGTTCAATAATGCGACATCTGGCAACTTTAGAAAGGGGAGGAGCTTCTGTCTTAGTGTGTTGGTTTTTGCTTGACCTCCTATAACTTTCAAGCATATTCTACGATTCTGACATCATTGATACTTAAATGCAGTAGTAAGCTTTACAGTATTCGTTCAAGTTGTAATTTGCAGCGACAGTTCTGAGCAAAATAAACATTTTCGACGTAACCTACCAATTAACCTTATACAAATGAATTTATGACACCACAATGAACAGAATGCTTGCATAATCGGAAACACGATCTTCCATAGTGAAATCAAGAGTTAAATTTGAGCAACGTGGGGAACAGTAAAGGAACGAATGCAATGTTACGATGAGAGAGAGAGAGAGAGAGAGAGAGAGAGCTGTTGTGTAAGAGGCCTATATGTAGAGCTACTCATTTCATTATTTTTTTTTTTTTAGAGATTGAGCGATACTATATTTGTATAGTATGTTTTGTGATGAGAGAGAGAGAGAGAGAGAGAGAGAGAGAGAGAGAGAGAGAGAGAGAGAGTTGCTGTTGTGTAGCCTAGGCCTATATGTAGAGCTACTCATTTCATTATTTTTTTTTTTTTTTAGATTGAGTGATACTATATTTGTATAGTATGTTTTGTGATGGAGAGAGTAGAGAGAGAGAGAGAGAGAGAGAGAGAGCGAGAGAGAGAGAGAGAGAGAGAGAGTTGCTGTTGTGTAAAGCCTAGGCCTATATGTAGAGCTACTCATTTCATTATTTTTTTTTTTAGAGATTGAGCGATACTATATTTGTATAGTATGTTTTAGCGATGGAGGAGAGAGGAGAGAGAGAGAGAGAGAGAGAGAGAGAGAGAGAGAGAGCGAAACTATGGCAACGCAGAGAGAACAACGTCAAAAACATCCAGTTACTTGTGTTTTCCCGCTGAAGTGCTCCACACATCATAGAGAACGCTCTTGCAGATTTAAATAGATTTGGTCAACTTACCGTAGCTGTCGCAACATTTACTACCATTAATTCCAGCTGACTTTTAACACCGTGAAATACAAATATGAATGTGTGAAAATTAAAGAAATTATCACTACCTCGTATGATGATGCAATAATAAGCCTGTCCATAACGGAAAACGAGTAAATATTGCCGTTCTGATAAAGAGTACTACACCGAGATATTCACACACTATCTTTTAGATCTCTATGAACGAAGTCATCTGAGAAATTCTGATTACTTCGGACATGCTTGGTGTTTTTAAGTATCTGAACGTTTTTGTTTTGCAGATTTAACATATATGATATAATTTGCATTGTATTTTCATATTCTAGAGTAAATTTACCGAGATTATGTGTTTTCTGTAAGAAAAATAAAAAATTCGATGAACGAAATCTAAAAAGAAAACTGTATCTTCACTTTTCTTGCCAGTGTACCTTCTGATATATCTTCTCAATCCCCAAATGTGGACTACCAAATTTACAATGTGTAATCTCTAAAACTACTTAAATCAACACTTTTGGTATCACAACCTGTGTTATAGTCCCATTATCCTCACTACTTTTCAACCTATATTTTATTTTCCTCACCAACAAATTACCCTCTAATTCAAACCTGAATAAGGCAACCTATAACCCTTCCTCATTAATTTACCTCTAAGAAATGTCTTTGTGTCCACCAAAACCTCATCCTCATCCTGTTTCATCCCTACCACTTTGATATCTCAGTCCACACACTCACCATTTGCACTAGACACCTGTTCATCCTCTCTGTCCCCAAAATGCCTGTTAAGAGCATCCACCACCACATTATTTTTACTCTCAATGTACTTAAAGCTTAGCATCAAAATCCCTAATTGTCAAAAACCTCCTAACCCTCTTAGGAGAAAGATCTGACTTATTAAAAAGATCCAACAATGGCTTATGATCTGTAAGAACTTCCACTTTATTTCCCATTAGTAACATCTTAAAATGAGCAAAACTACACACCACAGCAAAAGCCTCCTTATCCATTGTTGCCATTTACCTTTCATTACTTCCACGTGCCTTGAACTTTTTATTGTAAAAAGCTATTGGATGAAACTTACCCCAGAATTTCTGCATTAAACATGCACCTACTTCTTGACTGGCAACCGTCACTAACTTGAACAGTAAAGAAAAATCAGGGAACCACAAAACTGCTGAGCTTCACCCCACGAAAATTGTACATCATTCCTCAATATATCTGTCAAAGGTGCTGCCAACATAGAAAGTCCTCTCACAAACCTATGGAAAAACCCAACCACTCCTATGAATGAGCAACCATTTTTCTTACTTCTGGGTGTAGGAAAATTTGCTGTCACTTTGACTCTCTCGTCATTCACTCGAACATCTTCTTTCGAAATATCATGTCCCATGATATACAATCTTCTTCAAAAAATCACATTTGGGAAATTTAACTTTCAGACCTGCCATCCTAAGCCTCCTGAGAATTTCCCTAGGCACTTCTAAATTTTCCCTTATAGAATCCCAGCAATTAATATATCATTCATATAAATAAATGCATTTTCCTCCAATATCCCGTGGAGAACTGTATTTACTGGCCTCGTAAATGTCATAGGACTGCATGACAAACAAAAAGGCATCCTTGTGAATTCATAGTATCCTCTCAGGATAAAAAATGCCATCAACTTCTTACTGTCTTCACTCAGTGGCACTAACAAAAACCCTTGCATGAGATCATTTGATGAATGGATATTCAACAGCCAATCTCTACAAAACAAATCTGGCAAACACACCACAGAATACCTGTCTGGAATGGTTTTTTCATTTAATTTCCTGAAATCTACACATACACGGATTGAACCATCCTTCTTTGGTACTGCTAACAAAGGAAAATTAAAAGGTGAAGAACTAGGCCTAATTATACCTTCCTCTTCCCACTTGTTAACCTCTTGCTTAACCCACTCCCTTATCTTAAAATGCATCCTATACTATGGGACATATATAGGGTTTGTTCCCTCCTCTAAATGCACTCTGTACTCTAATACATCCGTCAACCCCAAATTATTCCCTTTCAAAGCAATAACATCTGAGTATTCAGCTAAAACTTCATGTAATCCCTTTATGATTTCCAAACACCTCCCTTCTAATCTCCATTTCAGCCTCTGTAAACCCATTATGCTCCCCCATTACAGCTACCGATTCCATTTCCTCGTTCTACTCCTCTAGATCCACAAAATAAGTATTTCTTTGATACCTCTTAACTGAATTATTGCAGTTGAGCTTCACCCATGTTACCCTTTCATTTAACACCTTATTTATGGAAATTGTACTCACTATCCCTTTAAGTTTCTTATTGCCTTCCACCACACACACTTGTTTATCTGCTTTATATCTCTCACCTTAACTTCCACCATACCACCATACCTGGTTCTAAAATTATATCCTACACTAAAACACCTTTGTACATCCTCTTCCCCTCACCATTAGGCTCATCTTGTCCCTGTGATTGATTATCCCCTACAATTTCCTCATTATTCCCATTTATTTCCTCATTATTACCCATTTCAACCACACTCCCCTCCATTTCCTTAGCACCTATATATGGGATAAAACCTCCAGCTTCACCAACTGTTATACCTTATTTACTAGGGTACATAGAAATACCGATCCTATTATTCGCGGGATGCCGCAGCAAAACCTTATTACCCAAGTTAACTCCTCTCACCACCAAAACCGGTTCCTTTATTAACTGGTTCCCCAGTAAAAAACACATATCCGTCGTTCCAGCAACATCCAGTTTATGAGCCTGGACATCGCACACTTTATCCTATGAACGCCTTAGCTGATACTGAGAAAACATCGATTGATAAAAGTAAAAGTCCACTAAACTGACTAATGCCCACGTATGTATAAAAATCAAAAGACTAGACCCAGCTACAGCTCCCTTCACTGCCACTTTCTGCTCTCTTATATCTACCTGAAGACCTACGTGACATGAACATTTTATCCTTTCCCTTTTGTCTGATTTGCCATGCAAAAATTCTGCTTATTTTGGGACCTTTTTGGATACCCCTCTTGAGGCTCTTTCTTATAGCTATTTCCAAAATTCTGACTCACTGGCCTATCATTACTCTTTTTGAGTAACGGGCAGAACCTATGGTTATGCAACAATATTCAACTCGGCAATCTTTCTTAGTATATCCTAGCTTATTGCAATTGAAGCAACAGAACTTGGGCGTTTGATCCGTAGACCTCCTATCCCTCTCAACCTCACTACAAAAATCCCCGGAAGCAAAATTTGATTTTCGCTGCGGGAAATTCCTTTGGCCCACCGTCACGGCTCTCAGCATGCCATTGAAAAACATACTTTCCACTGTTGGGCATTTCGATATGTGCTTCCTAATTTGGGAAAAGATAAAAGACTCCCCAGAAGCAGCTTCCACCAGGCTATCAAAACTACTAACAATACAATCAGGTGCATCATTCAGCAACCACAAGAAATTAATCAACTTTTGAATATTATCTAATGAAATAGAATTGCCAGTTACCTAGTCTGAGCCTCTCAATTTCCCTACAAAATCTGAAGCTGTATCAAACAACTGAGAGCTAAAGTCTACCATAGAACTCTGCTCTTTCCTAATTTTGTAAAATGCCCTCATATCCCGAACCAATTCACCACACCCACATTCATCTGCCCCATAGGCAGTCCTCAGAAATTCCTTCAAGCCATTCCAAGTTCGACATCTGAATTCGAAACTCCGACAACACTTCCCAATATCTCCTACATCCAAAGCTATAAAGCCCTTAGCCTCATTAAAGGCATCCATATTGTCTGTGATCATTTTGTTAGTCAAGTGATACCCAACACTCTCAATAAAAATCTCTACTGGTTGTTGCAGAATACCATTCACCAAACCCTATGAATGTTTATTTGTGGAGAGACACTGCAGAACTAAAAAAAGTAAAGGCTTACGGGGTTATACACTTATGGTGTGTAAAGGAAATTTTCCTTGCATAGTCAAATAATTTAAATGTGGCTAATGAAAACAGTACATCGATCCTATCGAATATTAAAATCTCAACGCACAAGGTAAGACAAAATGCTTAATCTTATAACATGCACGAAGCAGTCCGGACTGCCAAAAGGTTATGCGTGGGAAGGAAAGAAATTGTTATTCTCTGTTATCAAAACAAACCTTAGCTCGTTCATGACTAATAACAGTATTCTAATGTTTTACTTCTGGTCTCGTGACATCTTCCGTCAATGAATAAGTCAGGCGGGTGGGGGCGCAGGGTCTCTTGTCTGGCTGGCTTGGGAAGCCCTCTTTCCCATACTTGGAGGCTCCCGCAGTGATGAATGAAAGAGGAAATTCTCACTGATATATTCATCAATAAATAAATTTACAAGAATACTATGGGCTCGCAGAGGAATATCCTACTCAGTTAAAGAATTAAGAGTTTATTATTTTAAAAAATGTGGTGAGGAACACGGATGTGTGGATAAAATTTGCGAGTGAAAGAGAGGGATTTATATATATGTGCTGTGCGTGAGGTTTTTATAACAATGGAATTTCTAATGGAACTCACAAGTCAAAGATGGCAATGGTTAGGGATGGACCCACGTGGCTTGGAATTGAAGATTCCGTGTCGGAATTACTATTCTCTCATATTGAGAGTGGGAATTTAGATTCCTAAATACTTCCTAGCTTTTCCTACCGATCAAGCAAGCAAGAGAGAGAGAGAGAGAGAGAGAGAGAGAGAGAGAAGATAAATCCAGTGATACGAAAATAGCTGGAGTCAAAGAAACCATATTCTGGTACATTACCTTTGGCAAGATGATGGTGTCCTAGTTTGATAGGGCGCTGACAATGGAGGAGGGAATTATGGGGGGATGCTACTACAAAAGTATACTGGTTCAAACCTGGGGTCGAACACATGGAGGGTTCAAGGGTCAGGCAAATAAAATGGCTCAGTAGTGATGTTAGAGGGTATAGAGTCTACTGGGTGATAAATATGAATCTTCAGCTATAGATTATAAGTTAAGGTGTGTGTTGGTCCATAATAAATATATTTGTGATAATCATATTAGTTTAATTACTGTTTTGGTTTTTGTAATTATCAGTTGAATGTCGTGGAGAGATCATATAAATGGCTTGGCATAGTTATGATTGCAGAAATAACAAATGCGGATCACATATTGCCAATACCTGTCAGTAGAGCTTCCTCTATCTCTACGTTGAAATTTTTGTTCAGAAAGTATGGAGCTTTTGTTTTACCTACCTCTGGAGAACTCTGATCAAAGGTTACGGACTCGTCAATAACCCAAGTTTAAACCAGAAAATAAGATTTTATGCAATGTTTCCTTGTTTGCTCTCTAGTCTATTGTCAAGCAGTGTGCTGCATTTTTCATCATCCGTTAAAGTTGTAATTTAATTTTTTTTTTATTTTTGAAATTAAAAGGGTAATTCAAACTGGATTTTTATTTATAGTATCTTTGATTAGAGACGAAAAATTAATTTAGAGTTTTAGCAGAATTTCACAGATCAAAATAGACAGCCTCCTTTGTAAAGTTCTACGGATTTTGAACTTGGGTGATTGAGTACAGAACCTGTTTGCCATGAATCGTCTTTGAGTTAAACACTATTCTGTAGTACGAGATATACTATATTACTCCTAATCTCTTATTTGAAGATATCATCATAGACAATGATTTCTTGACTTTCACCTGCAGTCAAGTTGCCAGATAACCTTCAATTGCATAGTCTTGAACTTCATGAATCCCAGTGGCCCTCTGGTGTAAGGATAGGATGTTTCAGGTAGGCGAAAATAAATGCTACAAGTAAATTATCTGTATTTTGTGCATAAATTACTATTTTATGTTGGGAAAAGGATAAAAAAAAAAAAGCTTAGAATAATGATTATTAAACAAAGGGATTTATTCCTCATTATTCATCCAACGGTTCCCCAAAAGTAATCGATAGTTATTAGGCAACTCAAGAAGTCGATGACTTGGATTTTCACCCACAGAAATCGAGAGATTTCAACACCATAACTCCCCTGAACTTATACATACAACGTCGCACTCCCATTGATATATGGGGTTGATACAAAATTCAGGATATAGCACATCACATGTTTATTCTTTTACTTCCTATTTTCTTCATCAAAGCAACTAGAGTCTAATCTAATGCCATTATATCTTCTGTATATACTTCTCAGGTTTAGGCAGGATAGTTTTTTAGTCTAACAAAAAAATGTGTAGCCATCAACGAAGATATAATACGACTTATGACGCAGTCATATTATTATGCAAAACTGTATAACTTATGAAAACTAATTCCTATCGGCTTCCTTAAGAAATTAAGGCAAATAGGTATAACATTAATAAGCCATTATATCAATTATAACTCAGACCTATCATATTTATATGCCATCACTAGGCATAAGTCATGACAATATCGGAGCACATTCAAAATCGGATGACTATGAAGTCAGTGTATCTAATTGTAGGGTGATTTTAACGGATTGTTGAGGAGGCAATTTCGTTTGAGCTATTCATATGACACGTGGCTTGACAAATAATCTTATAGGTCCCTTAAGGCTGTAAATAGTAAATGTTGCAAGAAATTTACCGAGCAATTTTACAAGTTAATCAATGTCTTTTGGTTTTATTCATGAATTAGGCATGAATGAGTATGCATATTTATATAGAATATATGCATATACACAACTCGTTAAGAGTCGCGATGGCCTATATGATTTATCATTATCATCTGGAATTAGCCATTATATCATTTGAATTCGCAGTAAAACAAACCTCCTGAAAGCTCGCTATGAACACACTGAAACTGAATCATAGTAACAATATTTCTTGTGTTCTGTGAACTCACGCTGCCAAGAATTAAGACAAAGTAGTTCGTCGAGAGTTAATGACTCCGGCAAACTTCATTCAAACCCGTGTGTGGGTGGAAGTTGGCGATGTATGGCTAAAGACGGAATACCAAAGACAGAATACTATTTTTACCTTGCTTGTTAATTAAGAGCTAGTGTAAAATAACTTACTTTTATATCTGTATAGCTCATTTATTTGTAAATATATCTACATTATCATTCATAAGTCCATTATATACGGCGATTTACGCAAATAAAGAATAGCGCAAATGAAGAGATATGGCATATAAATTGCTCCTACCAATCACGACTGTTGTTACAATATGAAGACATTTGTTTGGGAAAAGGTAAACAAAGAGCTGCAGTGTTACCATAACATTCTCATACAATGGGAACTAACAGGTGAAGGGAGCTACATCAAAATTCCTGGAGGAACTGTACATAAATCAATATACAAGACACGAACAAGTTATGGTACATATAGTTGGGATGCAGATATTGTAATGCTTGACCTAAATATGGCACATTTAACATAACAATAACATGAACAAGAATATATGTACAAAGGATGCATGACATCTGCTGTTTTTCTTGTATGCATGCACTTGGCGCACAGAGATGCTCGTTTTGAGGAGATTACTGGTCAGGTTAGATAGACGGTGTGTGGGTCCGTGTGGATCCTACCGTGTCATTTTTATTGTCAGTTCTTTAACATGTGTTTGTGGTGTGTGACAGTATCACAGATGTTTGATTTTCATGTTAATAAGAGGTATTTCCCTCTTGGTAGACGTTTCATGAATAAGCATGGATAACTGTGCATTGATAAATATGCATATGATATGTATCAGCGTGGTGCCATAATCAGTCATGGCATATAGCCACCTACAAATGAACGGGTGATGAAATAGACTTGAAAAGTTATTTGGGTAAAGACATAGAAATAATGTGGAACTGTTAGGTGGCTTGGTGGAAGGTGGGAATATGTTTTCTTGCAACTGTTTGATTTTTGTTGTTGGGGTGTGGCTTAGTGGGCTTTACTATCTATCATACATAATTTTATTTATCATGACTTGTTAGTCTTACAGAATTAGTTATTTTTGTACACCCAGTTTGATTTCCACATAATAGGTTAGGATATATATATATATGTGTGTGTGTGTTTATGTATGTATGTATGTATGTATGTATGTATGTATGTATGTATGTATGTATGTATGTATGTATGTATATATATATATATATATATATATATATATATATATATATATATATATATATATATATATATATATATATATATATATATATATATATATAAAGACAAAATCCATGAAAGAAAAACACTGGAGTACTGAGAGGCCTTTCGACTGTCTGTTGTCCTTTACTTAGCAAACTGAAGAAATATAAAAGTGAGTTTACAAAGAAAGCTCATATAAATGACAGAGGGGGATTACAAAGGAAAAAATATGTACCTGGAATCCAACACAATTGAAGAATTAGTAGAACTCCCAAACAAGGTTAAATATTTAAGAGGTTTTACAAAGGATTAGGATCAACTGTTCAGAAGCAGGGGCAGAGCAATTACAAGGGGTGGCTCACCACCAAAAAATAATTTTCTTTTTGTAAACAATAACAATTTTTGCAAGATGAACATTTTTACAAATAAAAATTATATTAAACATAGGAATATACAGGAAATATATATATGGTAACTAATTTGTAATTAAGTCAGCGATTTTATCTTTTAGGTCATTCTTGAACATTTTTCTAATACAGGGATCCAAACAATACATGCCAGGGCTAAGGTTAAAATTACAGCTGGAAGTAAGTTGTATAATAGCGGACTCCAAGAGATTTCTTGAAGAGAAATCTTTCAATCTGGCAATCACTGAACTCTCAGTCCAATTTATCCAGTGAGGTTTTTTCACTTAAACAGTGAATATAGCATTGGATGTTTGTCCAGGTTTGACTGAATACTTATGTTGCTGAATATGTACATCTAAGTCTTTGCTAGATTGGCCAGTATAAAAAGAGGGGCAGTCCAAACATGGAATTTTATATGTTATGTTGTTGTTTTCTTAAGGGCTATTTTTTATCAACATTCTTTTTAGTGTGTTATCATAGGAAAAAATGAGGTTGATATTAAAAGATTTAACAATGATTTTATGTTTTCAAAACCACTTAAATAGTAAAGCTAAGTGTAAGGTTTTTATTATTTCTCTTTTTACGTCCTTCGTTATATGTTTGCATAGATTTTAGTCTTTCTCTTCTTACCTTGGTTTCTTTCGAGTGTCCTTCAGATCGCTTCATGGATGATGTGCTATCTTTGTATATTTATTCCTTTTAAATATTGATATCTCTCAGAAAGGCGTATAGAGACGAGATCAGGTAATTTCTTCACTTTAATTAGTACTTAATATTATAAAGATCAGTACAAATTTAACAAGTTACAATGATAGAAACGAATCACTCTTGAATCAGTCTATATGGGGAACACGGAAGCGATTGGGAGAAGTACTCTCCCTTGAAGGACACAGTTCTGACTCTGGTCTCCTCGTCGGTCTCTCACTCGTTGAACCCTCAGGAAACTTGCTATCTGTAAATCTCCACCTCCTTCTAGCCTTATTGGAAGGATTAATCAGCAAGGCCTCCCCTTCAAGTAGCTGATTGGAAGGACTGTAGTGGGTGTGATTCAAATCTCTCCTTAGAGGACTTGATAGGAGGTGATCTTAGGAGGGTGTGGGAAAGACCCTCCCACACATAATTGATTGGAGGTTGAAGAAGTATATCACTTGGGTCAACCCCAAATTCCTGGAACTTCCACGAAAACACCTTCCGGAGAAAGGCGGGGCTATAGAATCAGCTGTTGTAAGCATTTAGACTGTGCTGACTCATGTTTTGCTTGGCTTCAATCGCGAGGCCATTATTTCCCATTTTACGACTGTTTTTATGGCTTAAACACGATATACTGCAATGTAAACATCTCGCGTATTGATAACACGACACAACAGCATTTGGCCGTTATCACTGTGTTCTTTGCCTCTCTTTTACTCTTATTTCTCTCTCCTTCTCTCTTAACTTTTTCTTTTCTCTCTCTCTCTCTCTCTCTCTCTCTCTCTCTCTCTCTCTCTCTCTCTCTCTCTCTCTCTCTTTCTCTTTTTCTATTTAATTTCCCTATCTATTCTACACCACAACATCACTCCTGGTCACGCTACCTTACACTGCCCTCAGTGTGACAAAAAGAATATATTTCAATGGATGATTGCAAAATCACAAATAAAATAAAGCATTTATATGATTGCCCATCAAGTCAATTCTCAAAAAAATATTTAAATTGCACAAACTGTGTCAATGCACTAATGCAAAAAAATCAATTAAGAATATATGGTAGAAAATTCACATATATTATATCATGAATCAAAAGAGATACATATACATACATACATATATATATATATATATATATATATATATATATATATATATATATATATATATATATATATATATATATATATATATATATATATATATATATATATATATATATATATATATATATATATATATATATATATATATATATATATATATATATATATATATATATATATATATATACATAATGAATTGTTATACTGTAAAATGGTTAATTGTTTTAACACACAATGCAAATAATAATACATAAAAAATTCAGCAGCAAATTATGTGTATAAGATCATTTTATTCTTCATTGGTCCTCTTTATTTCTGTTATAATCTGCTCAACATTTGAAATTACCACACGTTTGACCAAAATTGCAAACACTATTATTACAATAATGATTATGACCAAATTGAACAGAGACAGAATTGGTGAAACATTTTCTTTGTAATAGAAAAATTCATCTACTAAAGCCAACTCATTTATTTGTTTTAACTCTAACTGAGACAGTTTAAATTCTTTAACTTCACTAGAGTAGTTCATGTAGGGCTTATTTTTATGGATTGTGATTTCTGTGAAGACATGAGGTTCATAATATAATTTATTAGGAATAACTAACTTGCAAGTCTTATCAAAAGCATGGACATTATTGAAATTAATTTCAGTACTTATATTATGGCAATTAATAGTTGCTGTTACTGAACTTAGTGAAAACACAAAAACTGACTGTTCTACTATAATGGAAACAAAATCATGTTTGGATAATTGTGTACACAGTACTGTCTCTTGATTCTTGTTTTCAATTATTTCTTGAACACAAGGATAGGCATTAGTAGTTTCATACAGGTTGTCAAGGTTGCAAATATACTCTTTATCTTTCAAAAGTATACAATCTCTTAATTGAGCATCAGTAATAAATGACATCATTAGTCCATGTTCTTCTAATGCAAAATTGATGTGGTTGACATTTGAGATAATTACGTTTTCCTTTATCAACATGGGAAAAGGATGTATGGACATCAGTACATCTGCCTCTTTTTGATTAAAAGGTAGAATTAGAAGGATCTTATTCTTAACTACCTTGGTGGTTATCAAATTATAATAGACCATTATATCCTTTACCATAGGGTATAATGTCCTTCTACCAAAAATCACTAATTATGCCCTCTAATTCTCTTGGGTTTATTAATGTTGGACTTAATATTCCTTTATAGGCTAACAAAATGGCATTTAATAGATCTTTATGGTCTTGCAATACAATTCTAACATTGTTCATAAATGTACTTAAATGTTGTTCATCTGTTATTATCTTAATCTCTTTGGTAATATTTGTGTTCACTTGATTAATAAATTCCTTTATTTTTTTTTCAATTCATTACTGTTTAAGTTTTGAGAGCTTATAATCTTATTTAACACAATGCCTCTTGTTGCTGCCCATTTCTCCAGTTTGTCTATACGGGCACTTTCTTTTTCTACATTAGAGTCTGTCGCGACTCCAAATAATTGATTAAGTGCTGTTCCTATAAAAGGTAAGAGGGATCGTTTGGATCTTGTATTTAACACACTTCCTATGTCATTATCTAGTTTTTCCAACAATGGTAAAACACTGTTATTTTCACTTTTCCTAATTAATGATTTTAATTCCTTTGGACATCTTTCAATGTCATTTCATTGATAAGCACTTATGTAATGTCAATACTCACTATGCCCAAGTCCTTTATTAATTTCACAGATCCCTTTTTCTCTAGTAGTGCACCCTTCCGGATCACCACCTCAGATGACACATAAAGCAGTGTTATGATAACCAAGAAGAACCGCATGTTTGTATCTGTAAGAATAAGCCTTATCAGATATTCTGTATACATGAGGTATTTTAATGCCTACACATTGTTTATATCTAATAGTTCAACACTTTACATAAATTTATCTTTTTCTTAAATTGTATTTGTTATTTATTGGTTCCTGTTCAACTTCTTTCAATAATTCAACTATTCTCTTATTGGACCAAGAGTCTGTTTTTATTACCTTTACATGATTGGTATGAACAATTCTTTCCTTTAGATCACTCTCACTTATGATCTTTAGCTTATTTAACTTCAACACTTCTAATACCCTATAAGGACCTTGGAACTTTGCGGATACTTTTACATTAGGACCTTCTGGAACATGATTCTGAACATATACCTGAGCACCTACTAAAATTTTTGGTTTAGCTGTATTTTTGTCATAGTACTTTGCTTGGACACTCTGAGCTTCCTTAAGTCTAGTCCTCGTTTGTTTGATCGTTTCATATGTACGTCTAGTTTTCCAGGCAATATAGTCATCGTAGTTATAAGTATGTCAGGGTGGTGTTGCATCATCTAGTAACGTATTTGGTAGTCTCTTCTCGTATCCGTATAACAAGTAGTGTGGTGATTCTCCTACTGTCTCATTTACAGTATTGTTTATAGTAAACTGTACGTCTTCAAAAGCTAAATCCCAGTCTTCTGTATTAGGTTTAACTAAAGTTTTCAGGATATCCTTTATCTTACGATTCGTTCTTTCTACTGCTCCATTTGAACTTGGTTTATATGCTGTGATTTGACATTTATTTATCTCATAAAATTCACATAATTTTCTTAAAAAGTTCACTAGTAAATTCTGCTGCGTTATCAGAAAGAAGAACTTGGGGACATGAATGTCTCGTAATAATTCTAGATTTAAGAGCTTCTGCTACTGTAATTGCATCTCTATTTCTTACTGGTACAATCTCTACATATCTTGTTAGATAGTCTAAAAAGACTAATATTTGTTTATTCCCCCTAACAGTTGTTGGAAATGGACCTAAAAAGTCCATAGATACGACCTGAAATGGATTCAACTCTGATGGGTATTTTTCAAGTGGAGCTTTTGGATTTACGTTACCTTTATGTCGATTACAAACTACACAATTTTTGTACAAAGTTCTTGGCATCCTCACTACAATGGGGCCAAAAATAGTTTCTGGTTAGGATTCTAGTTGTCTTTTCGATTCCTGGATGTCCTGCTAACTTGTATGAGTGTGTTAGTTCTAAAACTTCTCTGATTAGTGTTTTCAGGATGTATAGTCGAGAATAACCATTCTTCTCTGTTGGTCTTTTATACAATAATCCATTGATTAAAACAAAATCAGGTTTTAAAGATTCATCTGTCATTAGTTGTCCTATTATATGCCTGATTTCTGTATCCATTCCTTGTTGTATTTGTACTCTTTCCAAATCTAAATCTACCACTTGACAGCTAAAACAAAAAGTATTAGTGGTAATGCATTTCTCTGTTTCTTCTTGGGCTCTGGATAATGCATCTGCTAGTGTATTAAATTTTCCTGGGATATATCTGAATTCTGGTGCAAATTCTAACACACTAATGAACCATCTATTGAACTTCATGTTATTTGTAAAAGTTCTCTTCTTAAACAAATCACAAATTGGTTTGTGATCAGTAAGTACATTGACTTTATGTCCTAAAATTATGTGTCTAAATTTCCTTAGACCCCAGTATAATGCTAAACATTCTCTTTCTATTGTGCTATAATTTTTCTCTGCAGCATTCAAAACTCTACTGGCATAATATACTGCTCTCATTCTTGTTTTGTCCTTTTGTAATAATACAGCCCCTAGCCCGGTACTTGATGCATCACAGGCTAAGTAAAAGTCTTTCGAGAAATCTGGGTAGACTAGTACAGGATTCCTGGTCATTTTACTCTTTAGTGTTTGGAAAGCTGTCTCTTGTTCTTTATTCCATTCATATTTGACATCTTTCTTTGTTAATTCTGTTAATGGTTTGGCTATTGTAGCAAAGCCTTTAATGAAAGGTCTATAGTAGCCTACCATTCCTAGGAATCTTCTCAATGCTTTCAAATTGGTAGGAGCTGGATATTCAACTATTGCTTTTATCTTGCCTGCTTGCATTCGCAGACCATCTTCACTAATTACATGTCCTAAGTATTCCAAAGATTTCATTAAGAATTGACATTTCTTTAATTTGATTTTTAATCCTGCTCTTCTTAATCTTTCCAAGACTATTTCTAATGTTTTGAGGTGACTTTCTAAATCTTTGCTAAAAATGATAACATCATCTAAGTAAACTGCAAAATTTTCTATATCCCCTAATATTTGAAGCATTAATCTAACAAACGTTAAAGGAGCCGAAGTGAGTCCAAATGGCATGACTTCAAATTGCAAGTGTTCCTTGTGTGTGCTGAAGGCTGTGAATGGTTTCGACTCTTCGTCTAAAGGTACTTGCCAGTATCCACTAAGTAAATCTAAAGATGAAAATATCCTTGCACCTCCTAATTGAGCTAACATATCTTGAATCACTGGCATTGGCATTCTATCGGGGATGGTGTTGGAATTTAACTTTCTATAGTCTATCACAAGTCTCCAATTTCCATCTTTCTTTGGAACAAGTAGTAATGGAGAATTATATGGAGATTTAGAAGGAATGACTACCCCATCTTTCTTCATTTCTTCTATCAAATTATCAACTATGGGTCTTTGGCTTATTGGTAATCTGTAATTAGGAATAAAGAATGGTTTTGTTCCATCATCTAATACAATTTTATGCCTTAGGACATTTGTTCTACCTAATTTATCTCCTTCTATTGCTATTACATCTCTGTATTTTTCTAATACTTGAATTAATCTATCTTTGTTTTCTGGAAAATCTGTTTTATTCACTTCTTTGCTTAATTCAGATGTTTGACCAGTTACAGAGAAAAATGCTTCTTCTTCTAATGTTAGTAATGGATTGTTAATAGGTATTCCTTTACAAAAGATAATGCCTGCATAAAGTGTTAGTTTGTTATCTGAGTAGTTCTGGACATAAACTTCACAAGTATCACCCTTCATGTGGACTAAAGAATTATCCATTCTGACAAATTCTGGTAACTCTTCATTTAGTAAAGAACATCTTTAACTCCTATCTCTTCTTTTCCCTTAGATGTATTTTTGTTGAACACTTTGGATGCAAAATTACCTGTCTGTTTAGTATTAATTGTACTTTATTATCATCAGCAGTGCTTACACAACATACTTCCTCATCTTTTGTTTCTGCAAAGTAACAATGTTCTGCATCTATACTAGTTTCTTCAGTTACTGCTATTATATCATTTATATCTACTTTATTTATTTTGTTTAACAACAGTACCTCATTTACTAATTTACCTTCATTATCATAGCTGATTACTACATTGCTATAATGTTCTGTATTTATCTCTGCATAATTATCCTCATAAATGTCTTGTTCCTTGTCATATTCAGAACACTGGAGATCACCTTTATTTATTTCTGGGTCACTTCTTTTGTTGGAGGGTATAATTTCTGGATGTGCACATCTTAACTTTCTAGTCTGTAATTGTGGAAATTCCTCCTTTCCGTTACCATTCATTTTAATTTGATTGTTCTCTTGATGATAAGTTATTTTCTGTATGTCTTTGTCGCTTGTTGAAGTCGTCTCAGACAAATTGATCAGATTTGGGTGAAACTTTTCTTCTTCAAGCGTAAAGCATACGCTCTTTTTATTATCTTGTGTAACGTTAACCTTTCTTTCTCGGCAATTCAGTATAATTCCACATTTCTTCATTAATTTATATGAGAACAACACCTGTGCGGGAAAGAACCTGTCTTCTAGAACTATAAAACTTTCAACAGTTTTATGTGACGAAAGGTCTATTTCTAAGTTCACATTGCCTCAACTTTTTATCTGTTTACCCGCTACTCCTTTTATTATCTTGCTTTGACACTGAATTAGCGTTTCTTTAACGCCTAAGTAGCTTGTTAATGTGTGTTTATCAATTATGCTTACAGTACTACCTGAATCCATAAGGACAGTACATAATTTATTCTGTATTGGAATTTTAATGATAGGTAAATCCTTTCTGATTATTTCTTCTTCATCCATGGAAAATACAACTTCTTTACTCTGCAATATGGATAGTGCGGATGAACCTTCACTTCTCCTATTTGCTAATTCTTCTCTTAATTTATCTTCTTGAAGGGACTTTCTTGTGGTATTCTGTGTAGGGATAAATTGTCATTGATTTGAAGACTTATTTGATGTTGAGCGGTTACTACTTAATTCAACTATTTCTTTATTTCCTTCTTGTGTTTTAAACCAGCAATTCTTTGTTAAATGTCCTATTTTCTTACAAACCGTGCAGATTCTAGGTTTTCTACACTCATTTGTAAAATGATTTGTATACCCGCAGTTTTCGCAGGCTGTCTTTGGTCTCGCCCTTGAGCGGAATAGTTCACTTGGGTTGAAGTGTTTGTGTTTGAGTTGTGACCATATCTATAAGGTTTGTGTGGTCCACTCTTTGTTAGATTGTTTCTTCCCCTTTGATCTGGATTCCATTTTCTTTTTAGTATTTTGGGCATATTTCCCTTGGAAGGTATTTGGTCTATTTCCTGCTTGTCTGGAATTATCATAGAATTTATTATTCAGTTTAAAATTAGGATTATTATTATTCTGACTTTCCTTTCATTTTGTGCTTCTGTTGTTCCCACGAATTCCTTGGATAGATTTATCTCTTTCCTTTGGATTTCTTCTCTCATTGTCTTCAATGTTTGAAGGCTTGTTTTTCTGGGATCAAGTTTTATTTTTCTGAAAGCTTTCTTTTCCTCTTCTCCAAGAATATTATATATGGTTCCAAATGACACGTAATTTAATACATGCCGTAGCTCAACTAATTTCTGGGCACTAGCCCCAAACTGATCCTTGTCTCCTATAGTAATACCTGTCTTCTCTAAATCTTCGCTTATTTTCTCTATTGCATTCTCCACGCTTGCGTACAAATTAGCAATTGTTTTATATTGTGGGTTAAGAAATCTAGTTAGGTTATATAAACCGTCAGTCTGATTTACTGGTTCCCAGAGTGATAAACAAATTTCTTTAAATTCTACATAGTTATTAAGTTTGCTAAAACTTGTGGAATTCAAAGTTTTATGTGCGTCTCCATGTTCTGAGCTGACGAGCAACAAGGCTTCATTTATCTTAGCTCTTTCATCTGTTATTCACCCTGAAATTATACGACTATCTGCATCTGCTAGCCAATGATTTACAGTATAGGCTTCGAGTCTGCTTTTGTCAGGATTGGAATCATCCACCTGTCCACAGAAGCGTGTGGCGGTTGTTATGACGGCCGCCTGGTTCATATTAAAAAATTGTAATGTGCGAGTATTATTAGTATTATTAGTATTGTTACTATTATTATTATTGTTAGTAGTATTAGAATGATTAACACTATTTTGGTTCTGGTTATTTGTGTTATTATTGTTAGTATTTCCTTGCACTACAGCGGAGTGGGAATTTAGTCTTGAAATTCGACTTCGTCTAATTGTCGACGGTCTTAAATCGTAATGTGAATGTCTAACAGTGTTCAGTAATTCATCAAATACTCGTTGCATGTCCACACACAAAAAATTTTTCACTCAGAGTACATCAATAAAAAAAAATTTTCGTTATATTGTACCAAGATTAAAAAACAATTTGTCAAATTGTCACACAAAAAAAAATTAAATTCTCTATTGAGTTCAAGTGCACAATTAAAACCTTTTTCAATACTCAAAATAAATTCTTATATGAAATTGGGCATCATATCATTAAAATTCATTATAATAAGTACACAAAATTACATATATAACTTCTCAAATAATCATCACCAACCGAGTAAAAAAAATAGCTAATTCCCTATCTAAATTATTTACTAAATAATTAATTTATCATAGAGAGTAATGCTGGTATTTATGCAAAAATAATTTTATTCACTAGAGAGAGTTTTCTTAATTTTCAATCTTATAGCAAGATGCAAAAAAATATATCTTCACTTATTTATTAAGAGAGAGTGGATAAATAAATTCCTTACTGTGTTGTGTTGTTGATATCGTGATATCGCTAAATGTTGTTCATTCGGCGGTGAATGTTTCGCTGTCGGATCACTACGTCTGCGTTGTTTTTCCGCTGTGGTTTTCCGCTTTCGGAATCTTGTTGAAAGTTTGTACGTTGTTTTTCTTCAATCACTCGATGCAATGTCGCTAACACTGGGCTTATTATCGCTGTCGGCGTCTTGCTCAATTTGTTGACGGTAACAGTTCAAAATGTTTTTGGCTTCGGGACGCACTAAACTGTTTTATTCACACTCGACGTTCTTGTTGTAAGCTGCTATTCGCTGGAGTATTTTATTTCTTCTGATATATTTTGTTCGTCGTCGTAAAAAAAATATAAGTTCGTTTTGTAGAATTTCGTTTCACTGTAACTTAAATAATTGCACTGATAATTTCATTAATGTTCGTTTGTTTCGTCTCGCCTTCTGGATCCACTTTAGCTGCCACCATTTTGTAATGTTTTTTATTTTTCTTTTTACGTCCTTTGTTATATGTTTGCATAGATTTTAGTCTTTCTCTTCTTACCTTGGTTTCTTTCGAGGTGTCCTTCAGATCGCTTCGCGGATGATGTGCTATCTTTGTATATTTATTCCTTTAAATATTGATATCTCTCAGAAAGGCGTATAGAGACGAGATCGGTAATTTCTTCACTTTAATTAGTACTTAATATTATAAAGATCAGTACAAAATTAACAAGTTACAATGATAGAAACGAATCACTCTTGAATCAGTCTATATGGGGAACACGGAAGCGATTGGGAGAAGTACTCTCCCTTGAAGGACACAGTTCTGACTCTGGTCTCCTCGTCGGTCTCTCACTCGTTGAACCCTCAGGAAACTTGCTATCTGTAAATCTCCACCTCCTTCTAGCCTTATTGGAAGGATTAATCAGCAAGGCCTCCCCTTCAAGTAGCTGATTGGAAGGACTGTAGTGGGTGTGATTCAAATCTCTCCTTAGAGGACTTGATAGGAGGTGATCTTAGGAGGGTGTGGGAAAGACCCCTCCCACACATAATTGATTGGAGGTTGAAGAAGTATATCACTTGGGTCAACCCCCAAATTCTTGGAACTTCCACGAAAACACCTTCCGGAGAAGGCGGGGCTATAGAATCAGCTGTTGTAAGCATTTAGACTGTGCTGACTCATGTTTTGCTTGGCTTCAATCGCGAGGCCATTATTTCCCATTTTTACGACTGTTTTTATGGCTTAAACACGATATACTGCAATGTAAACATCTTGCGTATTGATAACACGACACAACAGCATTTGGCCATTATCACTGTGTTCTTTGCCTCTCTCTTTACTCTTATTTCTCTCTCCTTCTCTCTCTAACTTTTTCTCTTTCTATCTCTCTCTCTCTCTCTCTCTCTCTCTCTCTAATCTCTCTCTCTCTCTCTTCTCTCTCTCAAGATTTTCTATTTAATTTCCCTATCTATTAACCACAACATATAGAATGCTATATATATATTTCTTTATCCATGTTACTTTTATAACAATATATCTGGTATATGTGAATCTAAATAAATCTGTCCTATTTTTTATGTATCCTCAATTTCTTGATCAAATACTGGGGACTGATAATTATCTACAATCAGTCGTAAAAACATAGAAGAAAACAAGTTGATATTTTGATGTTAACTAAATGATGGCCTGAATAAAAGTGGACATAAGTTAAGTTGTTGGTTGGTTTCCTATAAATGTGAATTTCCTTTCCAAATGGTTCTCTATGCATTAAAACATCTAAGAAATGGATCCAAATTGTCTTTTTCTAATTCTAAAGTAAACCGTAATGAATGATGCTTGGTTATTCAAATTAGAAAATAAATTCATTTACATCAATGGCCAGTTCGGCAAAACAGTTAAAATATCATCAACATAATATACCACTTTAAAGGCATATAAATGATATTAGGTAATATATCGTTTTTAAAGTTATAATATAGGAGTAAAAAATCTTGTCCATTGCCATACCAAATATTTGTTGGTAAAATAATTTATTGAATATAAACTTACAATCACAAATATACAACTAAGTGATGAAATAATATGACTTACTGGTAGACGTTCTTCATGATGTTTTTAGTTAATTACTAAGATACTCTCAAATAAAATCTATAGAACTTTAGTAAAGAGAACAAACATCAAAACTGATCATCTATCAGTGATATTCAAAATTTCGTGATTTTGTTTGATTTTCTCAACTAAATCTTCATTGAAATTATATAAGTGAAATCGACAGTTCATAAAAACGTCCTCAAGAGCTTGTATATATATTTCGAAAATTAATATATTGAGCCAAAGTACTGATAATATGTGTGTAGTAGTATTTTCTTTGTGTGTTTTTGTAATCCATGTAAGGTAACGAGGAAATTTTACTGACAACGGACCTGTGAAGTTCTTTTTTATCTTTAAAGATTTTTTTTCCTATTGTAATTTTTTATGACTTCATGAAAAAATTTTTTTCCTAACATTTTTTTTGTAAAATCATCATCAGTAGAAATTGCATACGTGATAAGTATTCAGCTTTATCTAAAATCTACAATACTATTCGACTTATCTTTGAAAAATTGATTTTATAATATCATTTATACTCCTTTAAAGTGGTACAATTGGTTGACGATATTTTAGCTGTTTTTGCCTGCTACAACTGATGCAAATGATTTACATTTCTAATTTGAATAACCATTACCATCCATGAAATTTACTTTAGAACAGAAAATTAGGAATTTGAGAACTTAGATGTTTTCGCCACCTCCCAAGAACTGATTTCAATGTTAATTTTCCTAATAATTTAACCAGCCAACAACTGATCAAATTATGTCTATTTTTATAATCAGGCCATCACCTGAACATCAAAATATCAATTTTTTTTTATGGCTTTAAGAGGATGAGGTTTATTCGCACTCCTTAACATTTGGATCAAATAAATTGAACACCTAAGAAAAATAGGGACAGATATTTCTTATATAAAGCCCACAAAAATTTCATAGTGAAATCAACATGAAAATTTCTAAGAACATTCTTAGCTTGCCTTATATGAGAGCGATTTTGTAAACATAAAATCATTGTTAAAATCTTTTAATATCAGCCTCGTTTTTCCTATAAAACACACAAAAAATTACCTTAAATAAAAAATAGCCCTAAAGAAAAACAACAACATAATTTATAAAATTCCATGTTTGGACTGCCCCTCTTTTTTCTATTCTTCCAAGCTAGAAAGACTCCTTGTACGTATTTTCAACATAAGTATTCAATCAAAACTGGACAAACATCCTTTTCAGTATTCACTCAATTAAGGTTAAACAGCATTTTTCACAGGATAAATTGGACTGAAAAGTTCAGTGATTTTCCAGATTGAAAGATTTCTCATCAAGTCTTTTTGGAATCTGCGTAGTATTCAATTTACTTCCAGCTCGTGATTTTAACCTTATTTTCTGGCATATATTATTTGGTCCCCTGTATTTGAAAAATGTTCAAGAATGATCTAATAGATAAAATCACTGACTTAATTACAAATTAGTATTCCTCATATATATTTTCTATTATTCGTATGTTTATGTAATTTTTATCCTTAAAAATGTTCATCTTCAAGTAAATATTTTTATTGTTTACAAAAAAATAATTATTTTGTTTGTACTAATATTTTTTTACATTGTCTTCAGCCATGTTTTTATGATCTTTTAATTGTCCTGTTCCTGCAGGCTGAATGGTTGATCTTAATCCTTTGTAAAACCTCTTAAATATTTAACCATGTTTTGGCAGTTCTACTAATTCTTCAATTGTGTTGGATTCCAGGTACATATTTTTTCTTTGTAATCCCTTTCTGTTTAATATGAGCTTTCTATCGTAAAATTAATTTTTTATATTTCTTCAGTCTGCTAAAAAGGACAGCATATAATGTTGTAATTCAAATCTTCACTGTCAGAGTTTGAATTTCTATTTGCAGAATCGTTAAAATTTTTATTTTCTTAACATTCCCTATTTTCAGTGATTCTGTTATTAAAATATATTATACAACATGACTTTCTTGAACCGAAGAAGTGATAATCAGATGTTGTAACCATTCATACTAAAATATGTGACATTCACAAACATTTCTATATTATAATTTCATGGCATATCCAGTATAATACATATTTTAAATGCTCATAAATGTAGTCATACAGTATTTAAAAATGTTTTATCTTTTTATCCAATTCTTATGACAGTATTTTTGGTTTGTAAAACGGAGGTGGTAACCTATTCCATTCTTGCAAATTGTCACGTTGAGTTGTAAGGGTTATTAATTTATCAGTTTGGACGGTCCTATATATAAATGTACATCCGTATATATAGAAGTAAGGTATTATTAGGGATGACATAAAATACCTATCGTGCCTTTATAAAAGTATAAATAAGCAAATGAGGTACTCGAAGCTCTACAGTATATTTCATATTTATATTATTATATTTATCTGCAAAGGGGACATATATATTGAATAGATATTAACATATATATATATTCTCTCGTTTGAAAAAACTATATATATTATATATATAATGACTATATATATTTATTCGATATTATATTATTTATATATATATATATATAAAGCCGTATATATATTGCGCATATATATCATATATTTTATAATAAATATTTATATTGATTTCTATATATATTATATATATATTTATATATATATATATATATATATATATATATATATATTAATAATAATCTTTATATATATTCATGCGCTGTTATAGAAGGAGTTTTATATATAACGTCAATTTTTGGGATTATATTCTCACATATTATATAAGATATTATAGTTTATGGAAAATGAGTCTCTGATTTAAATCCTATCTGTTCTTTATATATTTCTATATATTTAAACGGGGATTTAGTATAAGAGTTAAAATGTTTAGTTAGCAATGAAAAACAGTCAATGGTTTCTTTAAGACTCTTAGAAATGAATTCACTTCTTAAGAATTAGTGTTTCTACATAAATAAATTCAAGTAAACTTAATGAGAACCCTGAAAGTCAAATTTTGTCCATTAAAACCTACATTGTCAACTTTATTCTTTTATATTATATTTTACGTATGGGCCTTGGCTGATGATTTTTACTGGTTTAACATAATTTATAAGGCCCTGCGTGTATAATACACATGTAATCAGTCAATTGATGTATGTGCTATATAGAAATTAACCTTGTCCAGAAGCTGTTATAAATGAAATAAGGTGCCAGTCGAGGTGGTTTTTGATACAAAGAATATACAGTTAAACTTTACTATTTCACCAAAATATCGCCCGACCTTCCAGAAACAATCAATCACTATCATCCAATATGGTTTAAAACACAAATTTGAACCTTCTGAACAATGGATTTTAGACACAAGGCTGTATAAAGAATGGAAAACCCCTTGCTTAACCCCAATGTTAAAGTTAATTCACTGGAATAGTTGAATGATATTAAAAACAATATAAATTAGGCTTAATATAGACTTCAATTAGAAGCAAGTTGTTGCATAATTTCTGACTCAGGGAAGAAATGAAACAAAAAAAATTTTTTGCCATAAATTAAATCAGAGGTACCATCAATTAAATTCACGAAGTTTTGGAAAAAATCACGTGACTTACCTTTCTGAATGTTGTTGCACTCATAGTGATAGGACGAACCAGTTCTGGGATTAAAACTCAGCAATATTTATCCTTAACATACATGACTAAAATAAAAGGAAAAGAGCCAGTATATTTATCTATCCACGGAAGACATTATGTGGGCAAGCTATACCCTTGATGATGAAATAGATAGTAAGTTTTCCCTATGCAGGCAAAAATATGAAAATCCTGAACATTTCTTAAACAGTGCATTTGAACATAAAAAGAAATCATCAAAACAAAAAGAACCTGGAACAGAAATAAATTTTTGCTTGTTCTTCCACCCTAATCATAGTATTCAAATGGAAAGTCTTAAGATGCGTTATTTAATGGGCCATTTAAAACGCAATAAAATATTGTAAAATATCAGACAACTCAACAATATTGTGAACAGACCTAAAAAATTTCTGAAAGTCTTTGATGCAACTTATATTAGCAAAACATTAAATAAAAATAAATGAAAAATAAAAAAAATGCACTGGAAAAAACAGAATTTCACAACATATAAATGTGTGAGATATGCATAAATAACAAATATATTTGCATCTTTTTGAACAATCATGTTATCCATGGGAAGGGGCAAAAGAAAATGGAACCATAATGCATATAGGAACATATATGAATCAAGCTTCATAAAATAAATATACAATATGATAGTATATATATATGTATAAATTGATCCAATATCAAAAGATTTCATTAAAATTATCCCTTAAACTAAGAAGGTAGGATCAGAAATATATACAATCCACTGGGAAAATCATATTTCTGAAACATATGATCAATTTATACGAGGTAGAAATGTTAAAGCTTAAACTGGCTTTAACCTAAAGAAGTGGGATCTGAAAACATGGGGAACTGGTGGAAAATTAGTCAATAATTCCCTGAGAGTCTAGGTGATTTTTAGTTGAAAATGAGTTTTAAAATCTTTTCCTCACAATCCTGAACAAGGATATGGAGCACTAACGCATTGTGTATGTTCGTCCAAACTGAGTTCTAAGATAAATTCAAAGATCAACTCACACTGTGGATCAGAAATTCAAATGGCTTGACAATTGGAGACGATACCAGGTCTATGCTTATAAATTATAAACCATGGTACAAGTCTAAAATGTCGGAACGTAGCAATCCATGAATAATCACATCAAAATAACATATACAATTTTATATAGTTTTCCCCAAATATATACTCAGCAATACACCCAATAGACAATTTTCATTGTTATATCCCTGTGGAGTGAATAAAGATAGAAATCATCAACATCCCAATCACGTGGTCAACAGCTTTCTAATAAATCAAAGGACTCTCGTGTTATCGAAAGTATCCATGAGATAGGTATATCTAAAACCATCTCCATCCAACTCACCCGGAACAAAAAAGAGGTATTTTGCATTTATAGACTCAGCAATGCACCCAATAGATATGTTGACCTGTAGCATAACACAATTGTATAATACCAAATTTATCACTATTTATCAATCACCGTGATTCATATATAATATAAGACAAACGTATTTAATATATATTTATAAATCATATAGTGAATAAGATAAAATCATTATCCAAGGGGAATTTTTAGTATGAAAGAAATCCAATTTCTGTCCCGTGGGGGAATCAAACCAGCGTCTCGGATTAAGGAGGAATTTATAACTGTGATAAATGGACCTGAGTCTAAAAGATATATATATATAAATAACTGCACTCCCATCAAACACCTGTAATAAGGTAACTGCATTTATATACCATATCCACCCACCTTATATGTTGATATATATATTTGTCCCAATTAGACAACATTTGACTTCATTTATTATCCCTTCTGCGTGTTTCATATACAATCATAACAAGCACAATCACGTGTGGAACAAAATAATCCATTGCTATTATTAAAATAATATATTTTCCAATATGTTACCGAAGGTGGAAAGCAAGTTGAAATAAGTTTAGAGTCCCTGAGGGCCACCAAGGATGGAAAGGAATCACGATTTAATAAAATAATGAAAACGCAATGCCCAAAGGCAATTAACTTTCTTTGGGCATCTTCCATCAATAAGCAATGACCCAATAGACAACATACAACCCAGGTTATTTCTTCTATGAATAGACGATATCCAACACACAATCACTCCTGGCCTATCGTTGAATCGGTAACGTCGGTGGCAATCTTAAAGGTGGAAAGCTTATGGGGGTTTATCACTGGGCCATAAGAAGTCTACAAAGTTGAAACCTGACCTGTCCTTTAAGGTGTCAAAGAAACGAGCAAGTAACTGGGCATACCAAAGCTAAGTTTTCACAGGTCTCAGAAATGATTCCTCCAACATTTCCAAGTCCTTTTCCCTTCTGAAAGATGAATCTAATTGACTCCAGACCCGGATCGAAACAAATTTCGAAATAACGATTTCTGAACTTAACAGAAATAAATTGCCTAACTACAGAGTACCAAACATAAGTCTTGACGCTGTAATGAAAAACAAAATTACAAATGGAAAGGAAGGGCGTTATTCACTGGGCCATACACAAAAAAAAAAAATTGATACCTTATTTTTTATCTTTTACTTACTCATTCATTTATTTATGTATTTGACTATCATTTTATTTTCTTTTTCTAACTCAGAATCACCCAACAAAAATTCAATTATCCCTGGAAACTTATAATCAAAATCATCAACACAAAAATAATAAAAGTTTTAAAGACCAATATCATGATCTATCTCAACATAAAAAAAAGGGGTCAATAGATTTTAATACAAGAAAAAGAATTTCTGATCCAGTGATTGATGTGTTGAAGTTTTCCTGAAAGAAGAGAAAGAATATAGAAAGAATAATCATATATAATAATACACATATAACATACATAAAAGAGCAATTAAATTTTTACCAAAGCAAAATATTGAAAACATAATTTTATATAGAAACAAACAGCCCCCTGTTTCAAATGAAAGATCCATATTTCAGATCAAATGGGAAGCATAAAATTTCTGATATTTTATCTTTCATTTACACGAGTATTTTTTTTAAATATTAAGAGTCAATCCTTTTTCATTTTACACTTCTTGTAAGGTTTAGACTGGGTGATTCTTAAATATGAACCAATCAATGGTTGCCAGAAAATCCCTAGAGTCAAATTTGCTATAAATCTTCATCTGAATTGTTTAAGAATCTTATTTCATTTCAATTCAGATTTAATAATGAAAAACTAAAGACGTGATTAATGACTTAAAAATTAAATAACAAAAATTATTTTCTGTCATCGTAAAAGCCAGTGAAATCTTAAGTAAGTTTTCAATGAAAAAAAAATAGCTGAGGCAAACGTCATAAGAAAAATGAATACGTAAAATGTCTTGAACTAGAAACAAAATGGGGCTTTCTCCCATATATTTTAGCTACAACATATGAGAAAGTCAAAATTTGGTATCAAGCCATTTCATGAATAAATTTTAATTACACTCACATGTATTCATTTAGACTGATGCATTAAAAATGTGGCTCATTTTTAGATACGAATCCATTATTTCAATTATAAAAATATAAATTAATGTCCATTTACTATCATCCCGTTTCTAATAAAATGACATCATTTGGATTTTAAATAAATAATGAATATCAGTCATCGAAACATAAATGATGAAAACATATCTTTGAAATTTCCTGAATGTTTGAATTATTCTGTTTTTTCTAACAAAAATAAGATCATAAAGAAAAATATTTACATGGAATGGCCATACTTCAAGCTGTATTGCTCAAATACAAATTCATTATCAAAGATCCTGAAAATTGTTATCTGTTGAGCAAGTCACATTTTGCATGATAAAAAATAACCATAATTAGATGCTCTTCAGATAAGGACAAATATCCAAACAGTGTTATCGATTTCTTCTCGTCAAGTGAATACAATCATTTTCACCTTAACGTGTAAACTTTGGTCTATCTTTAAAGGATCGTGGTGAAGTGTGCACAGTGAACTATGATGGAATTATCCAAAGTCGAGTTGCAACTTTGAAGTGTAAATATTTCATGACCTATTATCATACAGAAACGCCAATCTCAGCTCTTTTGCGATTGCTGAAATCATATTTAAAGAATGATTTATGTGAAAGCAAATGGAAATGCCAACAATAAAATTAAATACCTGTTCCAGGAATTACTTTGTTTTTGTCCATATCAAGCTTAGTTTATGCTGCAGAGTTAATCTCCGGCAGGGCCAGTAAGAACAAAGGAATTTATTTTTAAATATATAATGTATTATATTCCACAATATATATATAGGTCCTGCTATATATAATATATATATATATATACATATATAAAAATATATATATATATATATATATATATATATATATAAATTGTATGTTTAATTAGTGTGTGTGTGGTTGTTTGTGTTAAGTACCGTTAATACAAACAACTGTGCATAAGATTATTAAATCAGCATTCCACACATACAATTTTAGGAAGTATTAATCACCATGATCTTTGTATTCATTATATGGTACAGTAAAAAATAAGACAAGAAAAAAACTTAAATTCACAAATCGATGTTCAAAAAAAATCGATCATAAAAGAAAATCTCATCCATAATAAATTAATGTCCTGGTCGAGGAAAAACAAGCTGTGGTGTGTGTTCAAAATAAATCAAAAACAAATTGTTTTAAAAAATTATTCAAATATAAGAGTTACTAAAAGGAAAATATTCTAAAGATATTTAGTACAAACCCAGATATTAAGAATAAAAGTGATATAAAATAAAAGTCACACTATTAGAAAAAACTTTTGAGCAAAATAAAGCAAAAATATATCTACTTTTTCTGTATTCATCTTTTATCATTTCCTCCGTAATATAGCAATTAAAATGCATGCAAGTGAATAGAAATGGTATAGAAATAAGATATCTATATTTTCTGTATTCATCTTTTATCATTTCCTATATATATATAAAAGTGTTAACTGCATGCAAGTGAATAAAATGGTATAGAAATAAAAATAAATATAAATAAATAAATAAATAAATAAATTTAATTAATTATATAATATAAATAATATAAATAAAATAAAATATATATAGTATTTTAATAAATAAAATATATATATGAAATATATATATATATATATATATATATATATATATATATATATATATATATATATATATATATATATATATATATATATTTATATATATATATATATATATATATATATTTATATATATATATATATATATATATATATATAATTATATATATACATATATATAATGTATATATACATATTATATAATATATACATATATATATTTATATATTTATTTATATTATATATACAACAATAATTATATATTATATAATATAATATATATGTTATTATATATATATATATATAATATATATATTATATTATTATATATATAATGTATATATATATATATATGTTATATATATATATATACATATATATATATATATATATATATATACACATATACACACACACACATATATATACATATATATATATATATATATATATAAATATATATGTACATAGAGTATTTATATATATAAATTGAAAATTTTAGAAAGCACTAATATTAAAATTTAAAGGAAAACTGACGAGTCCGCATTTAGAGCTGGTTTTAATTTTTATTATATACAGAGATTCTGCAGTCTAACATAATTTTCAGCTATATCTCTAAATATGATATTAAAATCTTCAGTATTTAACATTGCAGACCTCCTGGCAGTGGTCCTTATGGTTGAGTATAAGGCTTTGTAAACGGTCTCCCAGTTCTACACCACCCCTGTGATCATGGAATCTGAAATACAGTTTATAAAATAGATGAGCCAACGTACACTAGATGGCATTGACGACATACATATTTTTATGAGATTCCTTATTCATAAGAAAGAGGCAGTTTTTTCTTTATGGTTAACAAAATTCTTAATTTTGTAGGTATTATAGAAAATAACTGAAGGGGTGGTTTGTGGAAAATATTTGCTAAAACTTGAATACATTTCTTTCATTGAAAACTTGTGCGTTTTGTCGTTCAAAAAAGCGTTCGGCATTTGAAAACAGAAAGTTTTCCTTTTTAGGACCAATTGTTTGGGAGGTTGTGTGACATCCTGTTTAAAAAAGATACTTTGTTAAAGAACAACTTTTTGGTAAAACTTTTGTTATTATAAAAAATCTATTTAGAACATCATTTTTACAAACATTTCAGCATATGTACTGGTAAGTCTAAAAGTAAAAAAATTTTAAAAGTATTAAATTCAGATGTTATTATAACAAGTACTGAGAAAATTCACCAACATCTACGGTAAAACGTTGATTTTCTTCAGTGTACCATTGAAATCAAATACTTTTTCAAGAAACGAGCTTGTCGAAAAAGTTATTCCGTTTTGCTCCTAATTCAGTGATGAATTTTATCTTATTATGCTTTGTTTTTATGTAGTTGAGAAACAGGTTACCTTTTTAGATCTTCGAATATCAAAAGGCGTCATGCACTTAACGTCGGTAAGATTAGGTTTATTATCTATATTAACGCATTGTTCCAACCATACTTTATGTTGGCAGAGAAAAATGTCGGCAAATGTTGCTGATAAAGATAGAGTGATCTACAAAGGAATCCGTAAATTTTTTCAAGACATCAGGATAAGGAATAAAGTTCTAAGTGAGGTTTATAGCCAATTCAATCAATATTTAAACTACATTTCCCGTATGAAGTTATCAACTTTCATCCCATATCATAGATTTTTGGACGTTAAATAAAGATTGTTTCAACGCCACATCGAACCCTAGCTGCATCCAAGGATTTTAACCTATTACTTTGCCTCTGTTTTCCTTTCTTCCACCTTTTAGCTGTCAAAAAGTCCAAAATTTCTTTTAATGTAGAGTCATTCTGAATATTTATTAATATAAGGAATTATATGTTTAGCCACAGTTTATAAATAATCATGAATACATTATCATAAGAAAGGATAAATGCCGAAGAAAGCATGAATAATACTTTGGCAAAGATTATTTATAACACAGTCTAAGGAACAATCAACTGTAGCATATATGTTTTGTTAGATTCATCCATTTTGTTTTCATTTTTAACCTTCCTTAGAGTACCAAGTTTAGTTTGTACTCTAATCAACATGTTGTTCTATAGCTGATCCAAAGTGATTATGGGGATTTCAAAGTTAGAAAGGGTCATTTAGAATTTCTTCCATTTTTAAAAAGTAATCACTTTTGTCTAATATAACATTTCCCGGCCCTTATAAATTAACTCACAATTATGGATTTATCTACAAAAATTTCTTCAGTAAGTCTATGTCATTTTCACATTTTCTTTTGCCTTGAAGTCAGAGCTTGTTAACAAATTCAAAGGTTACCAATAAATTCAACGCGTAAGATATTTTTTTTCTTAACAGGTATGCTGGTAATCTATTGCAAAGAGTTTCAAAACAGAGCTGCATATTAAATTTTGAAAAAGAAGGAATAAATAATATGCAAACCTAAACTTAGGTAAACAAATTTCTTGTGGAAAGGAACAAGAGTTTTCGTGTGGTTAGGCAACTATTATCACTACAGACTGTAGGTGGATTGTAAAATGCACTTCAAACATATAATTTTTGTGCATGAGTTATACAGACTTAAATTTTATTTCAAATCATTTTTGTGGATATATTACTGAATATGATTAAAATCTAAAAACAAAGAATACTGAAAGCTACAAACAATGGAAAAACTCCGTTACAATAGCTGCACAACTTTTTCAAAATCTGAAAGCTTATTTTAAGAAATGTTGCTACGATGAGTAAGAATGTCTTCCTGCAACCCAAGTTTGAATCTAAAACAAGCTTCGAAGCTTCCATAACAATATAGTTGCAAATATTAACCATGGGATAATTAAAAGAAATCTACGATATATCCGCTATATATATATGGATTATATAAAATATAATATGTATATGTATTGTAATTTTAGTATTTATTCGGGTGAGCTTCTACTCTTCGTAGATATATATCTGCTATTTAATTGGAGCTTCCCTATATTAATATTTTGCATATATATGTTGTTATATATATATAATATATATATATATATATAAACTTCTATATATATATATATATATATATATATTTATATTTGATATATACTATGAATCTTCTCATTTTACGGCAATACGAACAACTGAGAAGGACCACCATTTCAATAACATTTTGTAAGATAGAAATGGTGGATACTGTTTTACACAGGTTCAGGAGGAATCTTGATGTATGGTAACGTTGATTCCAGCCAGGCTGACGAAGCTACATCTTTGTGTTGTTCACTTCTAGCAGTGAGGCCCAGAAGAATGAGATGCTTTATTACAGTTGTAACTGTTGTTAGACACAAAAAGACTGTATTTCCTCACTCTAACTAAAGGAGGTTCATGTTTCAAAATTGTTGGACATTTGGTGGGCTGTTAAGTGCAGAAATCTAAGAACGTCCAATGCAACTCAATTTCAGCAGCTGAAAGCTTCCTAAGCTTCTTCTATATGGTCACTGGAGTATCTTCTCTGCCTAGGCTACAAAACAGGGAAATGCCTGTCCACTTCTTCCAATAGCAGTTGCATAGTTTTTCTTTATACAAAAGCAACTTAAAAGCAAACAAAGAGGTGGCACTGGAATTGTGTTTCCTGCAAGTATCTTCATATAAATCTGATTTTTCTGATTCTCGTTCGTCAATTTCAGGTGTAAAATATGCAGACCTCTACTTATACAGAGGTTTGATTTTGCTCGCAAACAGCTGTTTCTCCAGTATAGCATTATTGCAAGCTATAAATGACTTAAAGCTCCATTTTGACAGTTTTGTAGGTTACATCGTGTGGGAGAATGACCCTGAGGTTTGCAGCTTGGTCAGGCTATTAACAGCTTAACTATTTCAGGGCGTTGTTTTGGTTACAAAGAACATGTATGACAACAAAAGTCAAGTTTAAACATGTTTAAATAAATATTCAAAATATAATACCATGTGTTAGTGTTTCCTAAAGTCTTAAACATTATTTTTCAAAAAAAGCAAATAAGGTACAAAACAAATAAAATCTTATAACATATGAAAAGGTACAAATAAACAAATATCTGTTTATACATATAGCAGTAAAATATTAAAACAATTGAGATACTCCATCCAAAGGTTCTGCACTGATTAACGATTGACTTGAGCAAGCCTCCACTACGTGTTCCCTATGGGCTGCGACAAGTCCGGTGGTTAATTAAAATAGCTTGCAAGCTCCAAAAGTTGGCTCGCACATTCCTTCTGCTGGAACAGTATATGATCAGGCTACAAGAACATTCAGGGTCGGTTTCTGGATAGCGATTCAAGTTACAAACAAGAGAAATTAAGAATACAATATAGTTAAGGCTCTCTGTGCACGACCTGGGAAATAGCCTTCATCAGCTCTTGTAGAGATGGTTTCCTGTCGCAAAGCATGTGCAAGTCACTAATGTTGATGAATGGCCCCTTTATAATTTCTGCAAGCCAGCATATATTCTGAAGGGTCGTTGTAGTGTGCCCGGTGTAGTTATGGCTGTGAAATTTACAAATCTTCTCTGGATAAATGAACTGTAAACTACTGTTGAATAAAGGTAAGCTAGCAAAGTTCGTTCCCACCGGAGCGGTGCTGTTCTTCATTGTCATGGGATGCTAAAGGTTAGGACTTACTACATATTCTGATTTATTTTGTCACAAAGGGGGTTTTGGGGTTACGCCTCTGCTACCGCAACCCAAAGGTAGGCATTCTCTCCTTGTACATCAGATCAAAAACAGTTAACAATGATATATAATCAGACGAATTCTTTCATTGTTGTGTAGGTTAACAAAATTCATCCATTTTCTTTTTTTTTTTTGCAGTTTCGATGATTGATCTGCATAGAGTTGTTTGTCAATAATTGGGAATTCTGATGGCCTGTTGTGTATGTCTCTCCACGATGTCCTGGATGGTGAAGGCTTAAGGAAATATGCACTCACAACAGACTTTTTATATGCATCCAAGGATTCTCCTCGTGCGCTAATGGCTACCATTTGTTGCTTTTTGTATACACGGTCTGTTTTCAAACTGACCACCATGTTGTTTCAGCAGAACGTCAAGAAATGGTAAAGTCTTCACTGCTGGCAGGCTTTGGTGAAGTTGAGAACCGAGTTGGAGGAGAGCGTCTGCTAGTTTTCTGGCATCGTCAGTTTCATTGTAATTCTGACAAATGAATCGCTGGTGTACTGTACCAGTTCATATAAATCTTAGTTTTTTGATGCACTCGGAACGTCCTTTTTTCCGGTGGCCCCATGATACTGGCTTTCAGCATACTCGGAGGGATCTTCATAAATAGGCAGTTGCTCTGTCGGGTTTTGATATACATCTGTTGGACAGTGCTGATTGACTGTCTTCGAGTGGAACATTCGTGAATAAACATTCAATGCTCGAGTGTTGGGCCATTCTCATATCTAAGAAAATATATATACTCTTTTCTCCATCTCCTTCTTGACATTTGATGGTGACACTATTATCAGGGAGCAGTATAACTGCTCTATCATACCATTTGCTTCAGGTAAAAATAAAAGGTCCTGACCGGTTTTCGACTTTATTTCCAAGGCTGGAAGAAAAAGATCTCAAATGGGCAGATGATGTGACCAGTTTTGTCTCCAGTATTTCCACTGGTTAGAAATAAAGTCGAAACTGGTCAGGCTGATCACCCTTTTATTATTTTTCACATGCACAAATGTGTGATAAATGAATCACGTACAAAAGGATTACAATTATATATATGAGGCGTCTACAACGAAAACATCGTTTCGCCACAATTCAAAAAACGCCAGAAAACTAGTTTGAAATTTTTTCTTTTTTTCTCTAGAAACTTGAATTTTCAACTTACAGACAACTTCTTTATACCAAATTGAAGCTTCAAGTACCATCTTTATGACTGTTGCAAAGAAAATGTAACAAACTGCATAAGTTTATTAGTAGCTAGTGAATATTTACAATAAACTAGATTCATGCTGTTTACCGGTTTCTTATTTTTACTAAATACTTTCCATAAAACTCAGTCTATATGATTGTAATCACTTACAAATTACTTATTATTATGGAAACTAAAAATTAAAGTGTCTGTACATTAAAATAAGCTTCCTAATAAGTGTAGTTACTTAAAAACAAACAGAAAAAGAAAAAATGCAATAGTTGAGTATGTGATGTTTGGGTACCGTTTTCTGTAATGCGCTGTCAGCTGAACAGAGTTACCAGACGTATTCTCTGGGCTTAACTCTTTCAGCTTACTCATTCCATGATAGGCAACAGAACACATACACGCACAAACTTCAACACTCCACTGTATTTTTAATTTTGTGTAAACTTTATAGTCAATGCTTAGGTGTGATTGAAAATCTTTCTATACACTCAAGTATCATAAAATTAATGTCAACCAAAGTTTTTTATCATTTTAAACAATAATAGTTAATAATAATTTATCTTTGGGTACTGTCTATGTTTTTTGTGTTTGTAAAGATAAAATAATTCCAGGGCATGATTATGAAATGTGATTAATAAATATTAATTACTTCAAAAGTACAAAAACTATTTTGTGGCTGGGTGAAATGCGACACAGACTCTGTGATAGAGGTAAAGGTTTACCCCGGAGATGCATAAAAAAGTAACGGGGCTGGACTGACCACCCTATCTCAGATGTTTGTTTACCTGGGAAGATGAATAAACAAAGTAACGGAGTTAGTTGGGACCGAACGGCCGAGAAAGACACACATTCCGGGTTTCATTCATACCATATAGAACTAGTAATGAAAGTGGCAATGAGTTCCAGGAGATAATGCTAAAATAATAATATATGAGTTACATAAGAATAAAAATACTCGCCTTCCAAATTTTGCTTTTCCCGATTATTTTGGTTTTCTATCCTAATTGTGAAAATAATATTGTCTTTTCATTATTGACAGTTAATATTGTTAAACTTCAGAACTAATATTATTCCATTTCTATGATTATCAGCTATCCTACAGCTGCCAAATTTACTGTTTGGTTGTATACTGGTGCTTTTTGCCTGTAGTCGCTGTTACCGAAAACTTAGGTTTATTTTATTTTATTTTTATTCTTCTTCAGATGAATCGGAACCAGCCTGTTCCATTTCATCGTCAGCAAAATAGCTTTCTGTATTTTTCTCCAAAATAATCTTCCCCAAAACCTACCGAGAATGTCTGTATTTGCAACGGAAGGAAATGGCGTTACCACGGCGTAGCTGTCACTAGGATCAGATCCCATATTTTGATCATTCTGTCTGTCCTCTTCACTATCATCATCGGAACATACACTATTATTTCGATTTTTCATGGCTTCTAAGAAAATTTCATCTGATCCACTTGTTTGTAATTGTGAATTGTGAATACTAGAGCAATCACTGAATAAATCGTGGGAATAAACATCTTCACGATCACTATTATCAGCATTGTCATTTTGCTCATAATCTAATGCAGATACTACCGGGTTTTCAATGTCTTTATAAAATGTCTCGTCTGAATCTGTGAATCTTTGGCCCTCGGTAGATTAGCATAAAGGTGCTGTCTGTTTCACTAAAATTTTCCTCACAGGAATCACGATTTTCATCAAAATCTAGAATGGCATTTTCATTATTTTCCTGAGTATCAAAAATTTCATCAGATTCATATACTATTACGGTCTGTTCTAGGGTGTTACAATCCAACTCATTTTCCAAGCTGCTACATTTACATTCATTTTCCGAGTCTGTAAAGCGTTGGCCACTTGACCAACATGCACATGGTCTTTGTCTGACGATGACATTAGTAACTTGAAATCCAAGAGCAAACTGAGGGTGTGTGATGAATGCCAGGCAACTTACAAAGTTCCAAGCATCAGGCAACGATTATGAAACCAGTGGCGTCAGTGTTTGCTTATAAATCACTCGTGATCATAATGTCGCTAACGTTTCAGCTGACTGCGTTGTTTGTGGTTTTTCTCCCAGACAGCTTTAACACGCTCGCTCCTGATGATTAAGTATTAATGATTATTTTGTACTTATTTTACCCTGCTTTAGTAATAATTATGTTTTAAACTATCGCAGCCTGAATGCAAACCTGATGATGTCTAGCGATTTTCTACATAATATCGAAGTAGAAAATAATATATTATTGTAATTGTGGTATTTAATCTTTAGAGGACTGCTGAAATAATAGGAAGGAAGAACTAAAAATTTTATTCAGGCCTTATTTCAGATAATAAGGAAAAACACATACAATGCTATACTTCCGGACGTAAAGAATAATGATAAAAGTGTTATAGGTCATCAATACTAAACACAAAATACAATGCAACATGTTTAATTCAATATAGTATATTACACAACTGCTGTACTCATGCATGAAATATTGATAATAGTATTAATTCAGTACGCATTACACTATTGCTGTATTCATGCACGCAATATTTATAATAGCAGTAATGATACAGTACACATTACACTATTGCACTACTCATTCCCGGAATATTGATAATAATAGTAATAATAATAATGTTAAATAAATTAAAAATACCACAGCAAAGCAATGGAACAAATACATGAAAAGTTTGCAAATATAAAGCAACAATTATTATAATGCACATTTTCATAATAATAGTTTTATGATTAATTTCCCTGTAAATCTGGTGCTGAATGTATAAATTTAGTGTTTATGCATGAAAGTACTCATAATTAGATCATGTTCTGGATGCTGTAATTTTACTTAATAACAAAAAATATTATTAACACTCGTTCTCTGCAACTAGCAGTATATATTCTTTTTCTTGTGTGATTGCAATTTTGGGGTCCTTTTCGTTCCGGTTCGTCAACATTATGGCAATCAGAACGGCTATTGAGTTCTCATGACATCTTCATCACGGAGGATAGTGTTGTCAGGGCTGTCAGCATCCTCGTTAATGTCGTCGTCTGAGTCGACATTAATCTGCTGCTGCAGTGCCATCAGGAGTATTGCCGCTGTAGTAGATCATTGAACCATTCCCTCTGTTCGGTGCTTGGAATCATCGGGACTAGGGGTTGCAAGGGCTCTCCACCTTTTCCTGGTGAGCATCCTTTCACCATCAAACTTGCATGGCAGCACGACTGATGCCAACCCAACTTGCATTCCTCACGCCCTCGTCCTTTACGACTCTGCCGGCCCTTCTGGAGGTTGATGGTCTGATTGTCAGGTCGGTGATCGAAGTCTTTCTCACGAAGAAGTATTGTTGTGTGAGGATTTCATTACAAATTGCCGTGCTTTTGATAATAGCCCTGCAGAACGATTCGTGACTACATCAGCAAGCACCTTAATATCCACAAATGTTATCTTGTCATGTCATATACATTGTATACTGACTTGCATGCTGTGCGTATCAGTTCGCGGTATCGAGGTACACTGCAGATGTACGCTTGTCGCCGCAGCATCAGTTCTATTTGACCAAAGGCATCACAGGGCATGAAGGAATGCCCACTTACGAGGAAAATAAATTCCACCCTCATAAGTAAATTTTTTCTGTATCTGTTGCAGCATTAACAGGACGTTGAAGATATTTTTATTTTGTCCTGCACAATTATCTGCAAAAATTCTCAGTTGCTTAATACCGTCTTCTCCTTCTTCCTCTCTCACTATTTGTAACCAACGAAGCAGGCAGCTACCGACTTCGTTTGGGACCCCTTTTGCAACTGTATCATCCCACAGGAACATGTTACCCTTGTTTTTGGTGATGTCAAATATGCAAAAATTTAATAACCACAGCTTACTTGTATAATATGCCCTATTAACAGGCATCTTTGGGCATGGTTGCTGTGCTGGAGATCAATGGCGATGTAACGAACATCCGGGTCGTGGGGTTCTTTCAGAAGCTGTAGACCTTTCTTTGCGTCTTCTTCGTGATTCGTCATCTCTTCAACAATCTCTGCTACTTTATCCATGTCATCTGCTTCCTGTGCCGAGTCCTTCTTTATTTTTAACAGTGCACATTTATTACACTCATCAGTTCTGGGTGGAGGGAGCAAATGAAATATTATAAATGTTGTGAATATTTTCCGAAACATTTGTTCCTTTACGGTATGCTGATCATTACCATTCTGGTGCATCCACTCCTGATACTCAGCAAATAGTCCAGTAACAGAACCCCAAAAGGCAAATACTGCCTTAAAGGAGACTTACCCCGAGTGTAATGGCTTGAGACCACAGGCAATAACTTTATAAAGTCATGTACATAATGTAAAACTTCCGCCTTTAATTTATTAGCAGGATCACGCTTCCCTTTTATCAGTTGGCACAATCCCAGTGTGGATCTTAGCTTTTTCCATTTATTTTAAATCCATGACAATTTGCGTTCTTTTGATGCCATGAATGTTCATAAAACCAACCTGACACACTTCAAAAACAACACCAGTGTGTATTACACTGTACACAATTTTTGCTTCCTCTTACTTGTAGCTTTGGTCGTACTTCCTCTTGAAGGGCACTTGAGAGAAACACGAATTTAAATATTCATTTTGTTTATCGTAATCCCCGACGTCCCAATATGCCTTGAAAATGTCTTTGATTTTTTCCATTTCCCAACTTTTCAAAAGCACCCATCTTTGAGGTTGTCTATTTCCTGGCTGGCATCACTTTCTTTGTTTTCATGCTTATATTCTTGGCCAAGGCTTCTCTTTCATTTTCAAACATTAGCAGCCCAAGATTCTACTTTTCGTTCTCTTTTTCGGCCTCTTTTTGAAATACCAGCATATGATCGAGATTCACTTGTCCCTCTGGTATCTCTCTGAGGCACAACCACTACTGACCCTCCTGGGTCATCACAACCACATCACCACTATGTGCCCCTAATACGTCGTCTTGAATACTTTCTGCCATTTGGTAAAAGAATAATTTTAAACGGAAAAGA
>NC_089794.1:60697773-60708319 GCF_040412425.1 Macrobrachium rosenbergii | reverse complement strand
CAGCTAAATTAACATTTGATGCATGCTCTGGAAGGGGGAGGGGAAGGGAGGGGAAGGGGTATGGAAGAGGGAAAGGGAGAGGAAGAGAAGAAGGGGGGGAGGACACAGCCAAATTAACACTTTGATCGTGTGCTCCGGAAGGGGGAGGGGAGGTTAAGGGGATGGAATAGGGAAGGGAAGGGGGAAGACCAGCTAAATTAACACTTGATCGTGGAAGGGGGATTGAAAAGGGAAAGGGGAGGACATGGAAAAGGGAAGGTGAAGGGGAGGACACCGCTAAATTATCACTTGATCCTATGGACCGGAATGGGGAGGGGGATGGAATAAGGAAGGAGAGAGGGGAGGACACGGCTAAATTAACACTTGATCATGAGCTTTGGAAGTGGGAGGGGAGGGGATGGAAGAGGGAAGGGGGAGGGAAGAGCGAAGGGGAGGAGGAGGGAAGAGGGACGGGGAGGGGAAGGACACAGATTCTAGCGGAACCTGCCATATTATTACTGGGCAGCTCTGTGGCAATTTGTAGATCAGCCATGAGAGTCACTAAATGATTATATTTCCTAGTCATTTGGATACGTACATACCTGCAGCCGCTGTGTTCTGCAATTTTTGCCTGTTTCTTTCTTTTTCTTGAACATAACCAAGGCTAGTAGCATACTATTTAATTTCCACGTAGCACCATTTCTAAAACTTCTGTACTTAGATATTTGTGAAAATATTAGTTCACACGATTACTCAGTTGGGATATTCTCCAAGCTCCAATTAATGGTTTATTCACAAAACTGTGAATAAACCATTAATCCATGTCAATTTATGTTGAAGGTTTGCCCTTCCAAAGAATTTGAGGAACGTTCATTTTACTTCAAGATAGTTACAAGGATGTTAGAATGGATTCCACTTTAGCCTATTCAGTAACCAAAATATGTTTCCTCGTTTCAAATGGCTAATCTACAATATTTTACTGGATATAGTTACTCATATAAGGATCAAAATATACAGAATTTCCTGATTATGAGCAAATTGTCACATCTTCATTACATTTATATGATATTTTTCTTAGAGGGTGGATGGCTCGTAACTTCCTTTCATTTCCTTCACATCGAAATCCCTAAATCTGCTTGCAATTTGTTAAAATTGCAAGCACTGGTTTCGTTAGCTCACTGAACACTGACTCACTGTTTAAAGTACATAATGATGGACAAATTGTTGATTGAATTGATGTAAACAATATAGATCGCATTCAGCTCGTTATATAGTCATTATTTTACCATAATTTGAAAGATACATTGCCAAAAATTCCAGGCTTATTCAAACTCTTCTGTAATTGCACTTTCATTCGTCCAGTTCAGAAATTGTGCAGAATTGTTTAGCCTCCTCTTGAAAACAGACTACAATTGGACATTCACTAATCAACGGCAATGAAAGACCATTCCCAGCAAAAGATTTGGGAACCTGAAAGAAAACACAATTCTATTTCATTCGGATTTTGGTACTCAGGCCAGAACGAAGCAGTCTGTTTGATAGCCTGCCATTCTTTTTAATTCCTGAGGATTATTGCTCCTATTTTCACTCTCTTTTCTGCCAAAAGGAATATAAAAAGAAAAACAGAGAGAGAGAGAGAGAGAGAGAGAGAGAGAGAGAGAGAGAGAGAGAGAGAGAGAGAGAGAGAGAGAGAGAGATTTCTGGCATTCATTTTTACTCTTCAAAAACTGATAACCTGGATACATTTAGTATTGATAATAATTTTTTTACTCTTGCCCCATCATCTCTATCTGACCTACAGAAGTATTATATATATATATATATATATATATATATATATATATATATATATATATATATATATATATATATATATATATATATATATATATATATATATATATATATGTGTGTGTGTTAACTTGATAATAAACTTTATTTTTTGTAAGCTAGGTTTTGATTTACATACATTAGAAACAGGAACAGAGAGAGAGAGAGAGAGAGAGAGAGAGAGAGAGAGAGAGAGAGAGACTCGACAGAAAAGGATGCCAGCTTTACATTGGAAAAGATAGAGAGAAGTTTTCAAGGCCATAGCTACCATGGTGGCAAGGTAAGTGTTACCCCGTCCTAGGTGGTTTAGAGGGGGAGAGGGATAACAGTAGTGGCGGCGGGGTAACTCTGTTTTCAGTGTTTGGATCCATGCGAAAGAATGGTGACTGAGAAATCAGTCTTAATGAGTGCTTGGGTGAAGCGCGGTTTATCGAGTAGTTTGGGGGTGCGATATTCGTGCATTTTTTTTTTTTTTTTTTAAGTCAAAGTGCATTGGTGATTTTGCGAATATGGAGAGTTGTAGAGATATGTGAGAATGGGAAAAGCGAGTTTTTCCTTTTCTTTTTTATTTCAGTTGGCTTAAAATTTTATTTTCTCTGTTCTCTCTTTCGTTTTACTCTTATTGAATTATCGGGGGTTGAAACGTTATTCTTTTTGTGGGGTATGTGACATCGGTTGCACTGTGTGGGAAGGAGATGTATGTCATAGGCGGTGATTATACTCAGGGTTACTCTCTTTGCATAGCAACTCGGCCTTGTCTCTGTTCTCAACTCATCATTTGTTGCATGGAGACAAAGCATCGATAACATCGAGTGGAGAATTTTCCTTCGGAAATTTCCCTTTATTTATTTATCTATTTATTTTGATTTTTGAGGCTCTTTTGAGTTAACCTTGAATATCAGAGGACATTGCGCTCAGATGTTTGACTGGGTTAGTGGAGCACGTACAAGAGGGGGAATTTACTCCCATAGGGTACATTCTATTAAGATCAGGTCATTTTTATCAGGGGATGAAGGATATTTTAGGTACCGGCAGAGAGAATTATTGGCAGTTGGTAAAATGGCAACCGGGGACATTACTTCATAGGTAACCTTCTCTTCACCAACTGAGCCTTTTGCAGGTTTGGTGAATGGGGTTTTAAGACAATCTGTTGAGATTTTTATTGAGTGTTGAAAATCATTTGGCTATGAAGAAAATCACAGAAAGTAGAGAGGCGTTTAACGAAGCTAAGGGTTTTCTGGCCTTGGATGTCGGAGACATTGGGAAACGCTGCAGGAGCTTTAAATTTTTAAAATGCTGATCTTGGGATGACTTGAAGGGGTTTCTAAGAACTGCATATGGAGCGGATGAATGTGGTGATTTGATTCAGGATATGAGACCCTTTTATAAGATTAGGAAGAGACAGAGTTCTATGGTAAATTTTAGCTCGCAGTTATTTGATGCAGCTTCAGATTTCGTGGAGAAATTGAGAGGCTTGGGCTGGGTACGTGGTAATTCTATATTGTTAGAAAATATTCAGCAGTAATCTGACGAATCTTTTATCTTTTCCCAAATTAGGAAGCGCATGTTGAAAAGCCCGATGGTACATAGCACATTTTTCAATGGGATGCCGAGTACCACGATTAGGCCGGTCAATTCAGGCTTGAAAAGGGGCCAACCCGAAAGTAAATATTATAAAGCTGGAAATAATTTTAAAGTATTCTTTAATACTTATATTTTATCAGAAAAAACCCCACCAGCTAAGTCCTTGAGCATTTTTCACAATGTGCTCCTAAAGTCAACCCCGTTAAACTGAATTCATATGAGATACAGTGTGAATGTAACCTGTTAAAATCCTAATTATAAAGGATAATGAATTCATTAATAGGTGGGTATGCCTTGTTACACCAACAAAACTATGGAAAAGCATTACATAAAATTATTGTCAATAGTTTTCCATCTCAGGTTAATAAACGGAGATATATATTTTAGTACTTCATTACTTTGGAACACTTATTTTGTTGTTAAGAATTTATCAAACATGGTTTTCACTTATGCTAGTTCTGAAGTAGGCATTTTCAATGTGTGGAAACCTCCTAAATGTATCACAGTATTCAAGGACTTCTCTATTGCAATTTCCGTTGCCTTAAGCCACAATGGCTGATCAAATGTTATACAGTAGATGGTGTTGTAACATTGAGTGTTTTACACTGATCAATCACAAAAAGCAAAGTAGAGTAGATGCATGTGTAGTTTGTTGGATTCAAGTTAATAATGGGCAGCAATGTTATTGTTGCCTTTTCTTGATTCCCTTCTTGAATCAGGTTTTGCATATAACCAGGCCAGTTAGGTCTAGGGTTATCTTTTGTTGAATTTAAACTTGCAGCATGCCACAAAATTTCTGCATTCAGTGTTTCAGGTAAAACATAAGGGTATAAAAGTTCTATCGAAGGTTTGAATAAAATGCTGTCAAATTTTCTGCTCTGTGGGAAATCATAGGCAGTAATATGGACATCTGTTGCCTTGAGTATTAATTCCTTTACCCTCAGTAACTTGTCAGGCCTTTTAATTCGTATCTCCTTGGTTACACTCTGACTACTCCCGACTGTTGAAGAAATGATGCCCATGCCATGAAAGCTTCCTCGGCCATCTAAAGTAGCAATATTGTGGTCAACGTTGTCTGCTATGAATTGTGTGAAGCTGTTTTCCGTTGATGTTTGCTTGATGATATCATTCAACGATTGTGAGGTAAGAGAAGCTTGCTTGAAACGAGTGACTTCACAATAGGTAACAGAAAATCCTAACTTGAACAATTCATCATTGAGCCACTTTGATCCATAAATGTGATCTACCTCTACACCCAGGGCAAAATAAGATAGGTGGTATTATCATAAGAGAGCTAACTTGACAAAACATTGTCCTATACATTTCTTGCTTAAGTGTGGACTTGTAAAGCTAGCCATAAAAATTCTAAGGCTATCAGGAATCCATGGACTTGTTATTTCTTCTGTAGTTGGATATGATGATGAGTCATACTGTTTTTCCCAAATTTCTGCTCTGATTAAGTTTGCAGCAGCTTCAGTGATCCTTCTACTCTCTTGTATGTCATCTTTTCTCTCTCGAATTTCTTATTTATAATGAAGCTGGCCATATCAAGGTTGTTCAGAAAAGGATATGTGGCCACCATAATGGTCTTTCAATAGTTTTTTTAGATACCTAGAATCATATGCTTCATCATTATCTGTAAATTCTATAACCTTTTCTCTGAACTCTGGTGTTGAGTGGATGGAAGTTTCAGCTTCTAACCATTCACAAGCTTTGTTAAAACTGTTCTTCATTCCTTCATTACTTCGCCGACCTCTTAAACATTTTTGCTTATCAGGTAAGAGATTTTGAATCTTTTCAAATCGAAGCCGACAATTTCTATGATATCGAGCTTCTGCAGCAATAAAATCAATGCAATCAAGTGCTCTGGCCTGCACTTCTAAAGCCCATTCATCATACTCGTCAGTTTCAAGTCTAAATTTGCAAGCTTCCAAGATTTTCTCGCGAAGTTGAATTGTCGAAGCAGATGCCAATCCCGTCTCGATGGATTCTTTTTATCTATCTTGCAGGTTGAATTACATAAAAAAACAATTAATTTTCCAGTCAAACAAACTTGTTGATCTCCTTGTCTTTCTTCTTTGAGTCTTTTCTGATTCTGTTGAAATTACGTTTGTTGTTAAACCATTTCCCTACAGTGTTCGTGAACCAAAACATCAAGCCCTTCATTTTACTGGTGAGCAGTTGCTGGTAGATTGTCTCTTCATTTTTCTGTTGGCTATATTCAGTAAGACTAAGTAGTCCTTTTTCTTTTACTTGAACAATATGAACAAATGACTTCTTACAAATTATGCACGACATCATACCTGGAAAAAAGGTATCTATAACATTTGTATGGAAAATGTCGAAAAAAATCTGTATGATGCTCTCAACAAAAGTTGGTTTACTGAATTTATTTTGCTCAGTCATATTTTAGGCAAACAACTCCATCTCAATTCTGGGATATATATATATATATATATATATATATATATATATATATATATATATATATATATATATATATATATATATATATATATATATATATATATATATATATATATGCTGAATAATGACCCAAAGCTTCAAGATGGAAATTGCTGTCCCCTTAAGAGACATTTTAAAATTCGACATTGTCATTCCCTGGTTTAAATATATGATTACCCAAGGCCTTTTGCAGTTTCAGTAAGATATCATTATATAGGGTAATATAAGATTAACTCTATACTTTCACATAACGCAAAAGACCATCTAATCCTTTTAAAAAAAATAAGATATTTACGTTATATTATATTATATTTTTGGGCCGTACAAGAAAAAAATAGACCCATAAATTGCAAAACCTAATGGATTTTTTAATCTATTGGTCTATAAAAGTCCTTTAATTGAAAAAGAACTTAGTTATATCTAAAAAATAAGCAATGCTGAAGTTACCATTCAATCCAAATCTGTGCATTTCGAGCAGCTTTTTACGTCTAAAGATGTTAACTTCAGGATCAAATTTTGTAAAACGCTCAAGGAGTTGGCCGGTGGGTTTTTTTTTCTGGAAATATGTACATATGAAAGAACACTTTAAAATTGATTCCAGCTTTATAGTAATTAGTTTCGGGTTCGATCCTCTATTGACCGGCCTAGATGGTGGGCCAGAGGAACTTCCCGCAGAGGGAATCTAATTTTACTTCCAGTGGTTTTTGTGGTAAAGTAGAGAGTGACAGAAGATCTACGGATCATACACCAAAAATTCGTTGCTTTGATTACAATAAGCCAGGGCATATGAAGTTTTGCCAAGTTAAATACTGTGGCGGGTGTAGTAGTTATGCTCATTCTTGGCGGTTCTGTCCATCGCTCAAAAAGAGTACTGATAGGCTAGTAACCCAGAATTTTGGTAGTAGCTGTAAGAAAGCTCCTCAGGAGGGATATCCAAAGAAATCCCAAGATAGACAGAACTTTTGGAGGGCAGATTAACCAAAAGGGGAAGGATAAATTGTTCATATCATAGAGGCCTTTTGGAAGATGTAGGAGAACCAAGGCCATTGGCGAAAGGAGCGGTAACTGGGTCTAGTCTTTTGATTTTGGTAGATACGGGAGCATCAGTCAGTTTGGTAAACTATGATTTTTATCAATCGATGTTTTCCCAGTATCGGCTTAGGCGTTCAGAGGAGAAAGTGTGCGATGTCCAAGTTCATAAACTGGACATTGTAGGTGCAGCGGATATCTGTTTTTCGCTGGGGAACCCACTGATAAGGGAACCAGTTTTGATGGTGGGAGGAGTTAACTTGGGAGATAAGGTTTTATTGAGGTATCCAGCATGTAATTGGTATTTCTGTATACCCTAGTAAAGGAGGTATAACGGCTGGTGAAACAGGAGGATTTATCCCATATATAGGTGCTGAGGAAATGGAGGGGTGTGGTTGACATGGGTGATAATAAGGAAGTAAGTGGGAATAATGAGGAAATTGTAGGAGAAAAGCAATCACAGAGAGAGAAAGTGAGCCTAATGGTGGGGAAGAGGATATATAAAGGTGTTTTAATGGAGGATATAAGGGTTGGTGAAAGTTAAGGTGAGAGTTATAAAAGTGGATAAGCAGGTGTGTGTGTGGTGGAAGACAGTGAGAAACTTAAAGGGATTGTGAGCACAATTTCCATAAACAAGGTGTTAAATGAACGGGTTACATGGGTGGAATTGTAAAACTTTAATAATTCATTTAGAGGTATCAAAGGAATACTTATGTTGAAGACTTGGAAGAATGGAGAGAGGAAACTAAATCAGTGGCATTAATAAGGGAACAAAATGTGTTTTCGGAGGCCGAAATGGAGGTTAGAAGGAAGATTTTTAGGAATCATTTGGGCGAGACAGACTATAATGAATGCATTGGGGGTGTTAGGCGAGGTTTTAGATGAATATTCAGTTGTGATCTCTCTGAAAGGAGATAAAATGTTGTTGACAGATGTGTTAGAACATAATGTGAATTTAGAAGGGGGACAAAGCCCATTTATGTCCTGTCATATAGAATGCCTTTTAAGATAAGGGAGCAGGTAGAACAAAAGGTTAACAAGTGGATGGAGGAAGGTAAAATTAGGCCTAGCTTGTCACCATTTAATTTCCCATTGTTGGCAGTACCTAAGAAAGAGGTATCCAGTGGCATGTCTGCCAGATTTGTTTTGTGGAGATTGGAGGCAGGAATATCTATTTGTCAACTGTTCTCAGCAGGGGTTTTTACAAGTGCCACCGAGTGAAGAGAGTAGAAAGTTGGCAGCATTTTCAGTCCCAAAAGCTCACTATAAATTAACAAGAATGCTATGGAAGCGACAGCATTGGCTGTAGCAGTGATTGGTGGGGTGGCAATTATGAGCCTCAAGAAGGTTGAGGCATTGGAAGCTAAGGTAGCTGATGGGGGTAGAGTCTTGGGAAAGTTATGTAGTAGTAATGTAGAGTTGCATGAGTGTTTTTGAAGATTTGAGAAAAATGTACAATGTGTTACAAGTCACTGTTCATGGGTTAGAGGTGGTCTAGATTTGACAATATCTCTGTTTACAGTTCATATGACAATTTTGAATATTGAGAAAGAGATTGAATCATTACTAGCAGAGATCAAGTCTCAAGCAAAAGTGGTAATAGCGGCGTCGGATGGGCATATTTCTGAAAATGTTTTACCTTTTGGGGTGTTAGAATTAGTCTTGATGAATTGCGCTTAGAAGTGGGGGTCCAACATAATTTGAACAGGTAGTGATTTATATTGTTACTATAGGATAATAAAAGTATGTTTATCAGACAGGGGGTTTATCATGGAGATTCCCACTAATGCTAAGGACCCATTTCATAGTTGTATAATAAGACATTTTCCTAGTATATATAATAATACCATAGTGATGTTAGCAGGACTAGAAACTATGTATATTATAGGGAGTAAGGTTCAATCATTAGCTATTGATTATCAGGGCAGATGTCCATTAGTCCATAACAGTTATATTTGTGGAAATAAGGGGTTTGTTCTAAGGGATATAGTTTCAGGGGGTTGTAAGTTTCAGTTGACTCATGACGTGACTGCTACAATTCCTAAAGATTATATGGTGATGCCATTAGAAACGACTTCAGCATTATTTTTCAAGAGCTGCAGGCTAACTAAGATCTTCCACAATGCTTTGACATCGTTTGTTTTACAAGGATAGCAACTATTTGATGGAGCATGCAGCATAGTGTCTAGGGAGTTCATCATCCTTAGCAAAAAGGACTTCGTCAGCGAACATTTTTATGCAGCACAAGCATAATTGCCGGATGTACCGGGGTTTCCAATGCTTCCAGCGTTAAAACAAGTGGAAGAATTAGACTATTGAACTATTCAGTGACCATAAGTTAACCTTACCATATATTCTCGGAGCGTTACTGGTAATTGTCATATTTAAGTTTATTTCCATTGTCTTACGATGCAGGCGACTGTGCTGCTTCAAGGAGAAGCAGTCTCCACAAGTGCAAATAACAATTAATCATGAAGCCGGAACATAGAAACTGAATAAGTGTAACTTGTGTCGGGGTGACACAAAGTAGGTGGTCTGAGCCCTGTGGACTTGTGTACATAGGAATTTGTGTAAGTTCTCATGACAAACGAACTCCTACGATGTTTAGCAATCTCACAGATAGATGGAATTGACCTGGACTTCTGATAATTCAGCACCTTTCGTACAGTCACCTGTGGAATACAGGTGTCAGTGACATGGTTTTGAGCAAGATTTTTCCGTCTCTGTTTTGGATAGAAGCTTCTAGAACTTTTATCCAGTTACAAATCAACATTAAGGTTGTGCCTCGAGCTGGCGTTCATTTGTCCATGCGTACCTAGTGAAGGGTTTTGTACGGCAAGTGCTAAGAGCTGTGTAAGAAGTGGTGGTAGACAGACATTGGAAATTCCAGGCTCTGATTCCTAGCTGAAAGGATGTTTCTGAAGGGGGTGAAAACCATAGTCAGTCCTGGCATATAGAATGCTTAGGGGACTTGGTGGGAGATGGACATTAATCCCCACACATTATGTTTTTTATTGCAATTATTTAGTTTTGTTTTTGGGGGTGTGGCTTAATGGGATTTATTATCTAGCATGCATAATTTCATTTTATATGACTTGATGTTAGACTTGCATAATAAATTTTATTTCTTATAAGCTAGGTTTTGATTTACGTGCCTTAGAAATAGGAACAGAGTTCAGATAGAGATATGTATGTGTCTGTGTGTGTGTGTTACCTCGCTCCCCCGCAAACAACACCCTGGTAGCTATGGCCTTGAAGACTTCTCGCTATCTCTTTCCCATGCAAACCTCTCTCTCTCTCTCTGAACACTGTTCCTATTTCTCAGATATATATATATATATATATATATATATATATATATATATATATATATATATATACATATATATATATATGCATATATATATATATATATATATATATATATATATATATATATATATATATATATATATATATATATATATATATATATATATATATATATATATATATATATATATATATATATATATATATATATATATATATATATATATATATATATATATATATATATATATATATATATATATATATATATATATATATATATATATATATATATATATACATATATATATATATATATATATATATATATATATATATATATATA
>NC_089794.1:60650273-60685273 GCF_040412425.1 Macrobrachium rosenbergii | reverse complement strand
AAAGCCGAACACGATTATGCTTTATAAAACGTACGTACGTAGTCCACTTGAATATTGTAATATAATATGGTACCCACACTACCAAAAGGATATTGCACAAATAGAGAGTGTACAAAGGTCCTTTACAGCTAGAATAGAAGAAGTTAAGGACCTTGACTACTGGGAAAGACTACAATTCTTAAATTTATATAGTCTTGAAAGAAGAAGAGAACACTACATGATTATCCAGGCATGGAAACAGATAGAAGGAATTACTGAAAACATCATGGAGCTAAAAATATCAGAAAGAGCAAGCAGAGGTAGATTAATAGTGCTCAAAACGATACCAGGAAAACTAAGGAAAGCACACAGGACATTAATCCACCGCGCACCAGCATCAATAATGCAGCGTCTATTCAATGCGCTACCATCTCATCTGAGAAACATATCAGGAGTGAACGTAGATGTGTTTAAGAATAAGCTCGACAAATATCTAAGATTCATCCCAGACCATCCGAGACCGGAAGATGCATTAGCAATTCTCTGGTAGACATCGGAGGTGTCTCACACTGAGGGACCTGGAGCAACCCGAACGAACTGTAAGGTCTGTAAGGTAAGGTAAGGTCTCTCTCTCTCTCATAGGAGGACCACAGCAAAACATGCTTTACCAAAAATAATTTATTTCATCAAATTTAACATGACTAAGTGGTAAATGAAATATTAAAATGTGAGCCAATCTTGACAAGACTCGATTGCAAGAAATTAGCAATGATTTAAAATGTTAGATCCCAGTTTCCCAAAAAACTATACTGAAACATGGTCATATTCTATAACTTGCACAGGTCATAAAAATAGGTCAGAGTCTATTTCATCCCTACTGAGTACATTCTCGACCTCTTTACTCAGCAAAACATCTGAAGAGGACAGACAAGACTTATTTTAATTTCCTAAAATACAAAAATGCAAAACAATGGGAATTCCTCCCACGTTACTTAAAAACAAAATACAGATTATAGAAATGGAGGAAACAATATATACCAAAAAAAAATTTTTGTAACTAACAAATTACCCTTTAATTCAAGCCCTGCACAAGGCAGGTTATAACAATTCCTAACTAATTCCCCTCTAAGAAACGCTTTTGAGTCTGCCAAAATCTCAACCTCATCTTGCTTAGATTCTACTAAACTAATATCCCAATCTATGCAATCCCCGGATACATAACAGACATGAGTACCATGTGCACCAGAAAAACTTCTACTAAGGGTGTCTGCTACAACATTGTGTCTACCTTCTATATACCTAAGCTTAGCATCAAAATCCCTGATTGTCAGATACCACTGAGTTCTTTTTTTGGGAAAGATCGGGCTTATTAAAAAGATCCAACAATGGCTCATGATCTGTTAGAACCTCTACTTGATTGCCCAGAAGGAGCATCTTAAAATGTACTAAATACACACTATGACAAAGGCCTTTTGTCTACTACCGACCATAACCGTTTATTAGTACCTCGTGTCTTAATCTTCCTACTATAAAATGCAATCGGATGGAGTCTTCCATTGAACTTCTGCATAAGGCATGCCCCTATACTATCATAACTAGCGTCCGTTACCAACGTGAAAAGACGTTCCAAATCAGGAAACTTCAACAGTAGGGGATTCACTAAGGCATCCTTAATCTTCTGAAAAGGTACTTGCTGTCCATCTCCCCATACAGACTGCACATTATCCCTCAGGACATCTGTCAAGGGAGATGCCAAAACAGAAAAACCCTTCACAAATCTACTGAAAAATCCAGCAATGCCTAAGAATGACCGAATCTGTCTTATTCTTGGGAGTAGCAAAATCTACAATTGCCCTAACTTTATCATCATTCACTCTAACACCCTCTTTAGAAATGACATGACCTAAATATACTGTCTGCCTCTTGAGAAAATTACACTTAGCTAATTCTGTCTTCAAACCCGCTAACACAAGCCTCCTAAAAACCTCCCTAAGAACCTCTGAATTTTCTTCTACTGAATCAGTGGCAACTAAAATACCGTTCATATATAAATAAATGGGCTTCCCTAGCAAGCCATGCAAAACAGTATTCATTAGCCTACTAAATGTCATCGGACTGCCTGATAAACCAAACGGCATCCAAGCGAACTCATAATGCCCCTTCGACAAAGAGAAAGCCGTGTACTCTCGACTCTCATCACCAAGCGGTACTTGCAAATACCCTTGCATCAGATCAGTTGAGGAATAAATATTCTTGCCCACAATCTCAACCAATAAATCTGGCAAACACGACAAAGGGTAGCGATCAGGAATGGTTTTCTCGTTCAACTTCATGAAGTCCACACGAACTCGGACTGAACCATTCTTCTTAGCCACTGCCAATAGTGGAAAGTTAAAAGGCGAGGAACTGGGCCTAACAATGCCTTCTTCCTCCCACTTGCTCTACCTCTTCTCTAATCTTAAAAGGAATTCTATATGAAGGAACAAAAATAGGCTTAGTCTTGTCCTCCAACTGAACCTTGTGTTCTAACACATTTGTTAATCCTAACTTATCCCCTTTGAGTGTGACTATGTCCGCAAACTCGGCCAGAACGTCTTCTACACCGCCGACATATTCTTTATAGCCAGCATTGGGTAAATGATCCTTTAACATGCCTCCTAGCCTGTAAATCTGCTCCTGAAAAACTACAAAAATCCCCAACAATAGCTACTGAATTCTCTTTATCAACAAAGTCAACAAAGTCAGTTGCATAAGTACCCTTCTGATAGTTGCGAACTGAATCATTACAGCTTAGCAATTCCACCCAAGTAACCCCTGAACCTGATACATTGCTTACAGAACCCATACACACTACCCCCTTCAACTTCTCACTACACTCATCCACACACATTTGTCTGGATTTACGCACTCCTTTCACTCAAACTTTCACCATAGCAACCATACCAGGACCAAGCACCACATCATCTGCCAAAACAACCTTGCAACACTTCTTACTCACCGACACATGTTCAGCATCCATCTGCAGATCCTCATGTACACCCCATCCATCACCATCATCCACCACACTCACATCCGTCCCCTTTGATGTGCTGGAAGACCCAGTAACAAAGTATTCCCCAAAGCAACCCCCCCATAACCAAAAATGGTTCTGTAAAACATCTACTCCCACGAGCCAAATCTACGTCTACATATCCCAAAACCCCACTTGTTAATTCACTATTTACTATTCTTTATTTCTATTATTTATATATATATATATATATATATATATATATATATATATATATATATATATATATATATATATATATATATATATATATATATATATATATTATATATATATATATATATATATATATTATTATCGTAATTAACTTTACCTTTGGAATAATTTACACCCAAAATGGATTGTACAGTACATGATAAATACATCAGTCCTTGCAAGTATTCGCATTTTGGTCCGGGCAGATGCATTTATCATCTTTAATCCCCTTGGGGTATAATTTATTCGTAAGGTAAAGTGAATTCATTAATAAAGGGGATTTGTGGTGATTTGAGAAACCACACACAATTTCTGTGTATGTGTAAATCCATGCAGAGTTTCTGTGATTAAAGACTTGATTTGTTTTGTTGTTCGTGTAACCTAAAAGTGAAATTTAAGTTTGCAGAAGCATTGGAACTTTAGTTTTGTATGAAAAAAATGTGTATTTTGGCATAAAGTTTGTTATGAGATTGCCCTTCTGTACTTGAGTTTACATTTGAGATTGTAACTTTATCATCATCAGTATGAAACCAAAATTGTAATGTTCCATTTGTCATGAGTGAAAGTATTAAATTTGTAAAGCTAATTTGAATTTATGAAGGGACAATATCATTTTGTAACGCTTATCTCATTATTTAACTGTGACTTATTTGCCACGAGTCATTTCTAATGTCGTTGTTTCCCGGCAGGCAGAAGGCGTCTGGAACAGCTACAGATAAGTCTTCCATGTTTGTAAGACTATGTTTTTTTCGAGAATGATAGTCATGTCCTATCTCCAAGACCTTGGTAGCTGTGGGAATCATATTTGTAAATCTTATATTCATTGAGATTTCAGTACCTTAGCAATAAGCTTTAGTAATACCTACCTATGACTGACTTGTTTGAGATTTTCATTAACTAGAGTACCCTGATAGCCTATTTCGTGTTTACATTGCTTACATACCAAGTGGACTCTTGATTTTCATACTAGGTATATATCCGTTTCAGTTACATTTAAATAATAAACGTGATGTTCATTAAGGTGAGGCATTAAAGCCTGTGATGTAATTTTGGTGTACTAGATATAATATATATTTTCTTAATTATATTTTGTTATAAATTTGTAACAAGCCTTTCATTTGAACCTAGACCTAATAGTAGTAGCTATATCTTGCATCAAGTCAACAAGCTATGGTAGGCGTTGGGTTGTTAGCCTAAGCTTAGAGCTTATGATGATTATACCAGTGGGAGTAAGCCACTACAGTACCTGTCAATATACAGATTTAGTATAGTACTAAGTACCTCAGAAACTTTACAGTTCATAAGTAACATCTAGGCTAGTGATTACTTGGCTAACCTAGAGTAACCTACCTATTCTAATGTGTTCATTCACCACTGAATGAATAGTTCTGCTAGCCCAACATCACTTGTTGGATGAATGATCAGTCTTATGTTCTGTAGCTTGCAGTTAAAGGGTGGTTATAGACTGATTCAATACAGGGTGATAGCAAGCACCACTGGAAGCAGTTGTTTAGCCTAGTAGGCTATATTGTATTCACCACAGGATTTGTATCTTAATATATGAAGGTAATGAAGCCATGTGTGAATTAGTTCAGAACTAATACACACACATAGACACACAAACACACACACACACATGTAAATGAACCTAATCGTTATAGGATATACTCAAAAGCTGTCCCATTTGTGTTCCTTGGTAGACATTGTTTACAAAGAAAGTCCCGTTTGGTTGAGATACTGATGTTATTATTATTACTTAGAAGGTAAAACTTATTCATATGGAACAAGCCCAGGCGAGCCACTTTCTTGAAATTCAAACTTCCAAAGAATATGGTGTCCATTTGAAAGAAGTAGCTGAAGGTAACAGGAAATACAGAAAGAGATCAGATATTAGAAAAAATGGACAGATCAGTAAAAAAATGAAAGTAAATTATTGAAATAATTTTTTTTTTTTTTTTTTTTTTTTTTTTTTTACGGTAGTAATGCACTGCATCTTTGCTTGAACTTTCGGGGTTCCAGTTTCACGACATTCTCAAGGAGACTGCTCGACAGTCCAACGGTATGCGGGATAAAGTACCTCTGGAACTTAAAAGTTTGACAGTGAGGCACATTCACTGCATATTGGTGCCGCTTTTCAGCAAATCTGGTCGCTCGCAGCGGGAGAAAAGGACCAGGGATCATCTGTGAATATGAAACATCTCTGTTAAAATCCAACCTATGAACAAAGTGACAAACGAGAGACCAACCATCGACCATAACTAATAATATTAGGAAACAAACCCACCACCACGAACCACTCTTATCTTAAAGAGATAAATCTCTGGCAGATACACCAGGTCTCAAGGTCATGGAGCACATAATACAGGGTTACGGACTTATCAAGGGGAAAATAACCACAGAGATGGAATAGTTTCAACTCTTTTGGAAAACTTCGATTACTTAATTACAACTGTGTGATAAGAAATTACAAAATCAGCATCCGGTGCATTTTGCTTGGTACGAAAGTCAACGTATGGGCGTCGTCGTTACGCATCAGGAAATGAAAGTGTAGTCAGTGTAGCCAGTGGAGGAAAAATGAATTTTTAAAAAATAGTCCATTGATATATGACCAGGGATGAGGAAGTTACGTTATGGGTTATGGTAAGATCATGAGAAAACGCTTTGAGGAATTATGTGGATATATTAAAAGATTTTAAGAGGTTGATCTTGAGGATTCTAGGAGAATTCATCTACAACAATTCACCTACACCGGTTCGTCTACAACTACAATTTATCTACAACAGTTTACCTACATTTACAGTTCTACTACTCATATTCATCTACTGATGCAAATCATTTATAAACCAGTGTTCCTAGAAACTATATGACAAAAGAAATCTTAATGAGAGAGAGAGAGACTATTAGCATTAAATAACCCATTGTTACTGAACTTACATACTGTCTAAATTACCAGTATGGCAATTTAGACAGTATGGGAGTTCAGTTTCTTTGTTACTTCAAATAAACATCTAAATTGTCTTTACTTTTATTGTTTTTGTAAACTCTAACCCTATAACAATGGCCTCTCCTCAGTATATCGAATCGGAAAAAGGAAAGAGAAAGTTAGTTCATTGTGGATACATATTCTATAACAACAGATAATGGAGCCACAATATATTGGAAGTGTGAACAACATCACAAAATCAAATGCCGCGCTCGTCTGACAACAGTGGACGATAAAGTTACTGTTAATGCTGTGCATAAACATAATCACGCAACAGATGCCGCGGAGAAGAAGCAACGAAAACCGTTATAAGAATTCGTCAGATGGCTAAATCTACACATGTCTCTCCGCACTCAATAATATCTAACGTTCTTGAAGATTGCAGTGTCGTGGCTGTACCTAAACTCCCAAGGATCCGTTTTGTAAGGCAAAGGAGTAATATGGTTCCTGCTTTACCAATAAATTGTAGCGAATTAGTTTTTCCTGATGAATTTACAAAATCTCTGAAGGGAGATAAATTTTTGCCCTGCGATTCTGGTCAGCGTGATAAGTGTATGGGGATTTTTGCTACTAGACATAACCTTCAGTCATTAGCCCGAAGCAACTCCTGGCTTGCCGATGGTACTTTTAAGATCGTACCTGTGTTATTCCACTAGTTGTATACATTGCATAGCTTAAAAGAAAAATCCTTATTACCACTCGTCTTTGCATTAATGCCAGACAAATCTGAGGAAACGTATAGACAACTTTTGCAACAAATAAAGAACATTGAACCTTCATGTACACCATCATCTATAATGATAGATTTTGAAAGAGCCATGCAGAATGCAATCCTTAAAGAATTCCCTAACGTGGAATTGAAGAGTTGTTTCTTTCATTTTTTCCAAGCTGTGTTTTGCTCAATTCAAAGGAACGGATTGCAAAATTTATTGGAAATAAATGCGGATTTCTCTTTGCTCCTTCGAATGTTGCCGGCAATAGCGTTTGTACCTGTTGGAAACGCAATATAGGCCTTTGAATTGTTGTGCGAAAACAATCCTTTCCCTCCTGAAGCCCAAGAGGTCTTGGACAACTTCGAAGATACTTGGATCAGGTGCCCAAGCAGAAGGAATATGCGACGGCCACCTTTCTTTCCTCATGAGTTGTGGAATCTATATGATGTGGTTCTAAATGATTTGCCAAGAACAAATACTGCGGTTGAGGGATGGGACAGAGCTTTCCAGAGCCAAGTCTCAGCTTACCATCCAAATATTTGAAAGTTCACTGAATGTTTGAAGAAAGAACAAAATTTCAGTGAAGCTCAGATTGAACAGTATCTTTCCGGGAGAGAACCCCAGGCTCCAAGAAAGAGTACCGCGATACATCGCAACGCACCAAAAGACTAGTGGAAAAATTAGTATCGATAATATCCAGAAATATATTCCTGGAATCGCTCACAACCTCTCATAATCTTTTCTTGTTAGATCTATGGAATTTCTGTGAAATTAAACTTTAATTTATTGGATAATTTTTTCTTTACTGAATTTGATCCATTGATTTACATGAATGTATGTTTTATGGAATAAAAAAAAATTTTAATTACTCCTTCTTTGAAAAATCTAATTATCCTTGGGAATCTTTGAACCAAATATTTGATATTAGAAAATGAGTACCAGTTTCTACTAAGCAAAAACGTAAGAAAACTTTAATGTGTGAATAAAGATTTTGTTGAAACTTAGTACTAAACTTAATGGAAATGAAGATATTTTATAGGAATAAAAAAAAAAAAAAAACTGAGCAGAATTGAACCAGAACTTAGCAGAACATGAAGACAAGCAACAAATCCTGAAAGTAAGAAATATAACTCAAATGAAAATGATTTTACTTATAAATGAATTACATTTATACATCAACTATGTTAGTTGAATTGTATTCGTAGACGAATTATTATAGATGAATTTTAATTGTAGGTGATCTGTTGTAGACGAATTGGTGTAGGTGAATTGTTGTAGACGCATTCTTGTAGACTAATGCACCGGACACCGATCTGGAGAGATAAGAGGTAAGAAAAAGTGTGTTCTAATGACTAGATGTTTCAATAAAACATTACATCAAAGCTATAACGTCTAAAAAGAAAGCGGCCTTTTTTTCCATGGTCTGAGTCTGGATGACCCGAAGTCTGGCAGTGTGTAGGAATTTGTTTTTTTCTAGGTTTAATTCCACTTTTCCCGTTGCTATATTAAAAAAATAACAGGGTCAGTTTACACTCTATTTATGCATGACACTAAACTAATGGACTTTATTTGAAAATACAGTTGTGATTATTATCATACCTTCTTGTGTTTTACTTTATTGTTCTTCATTACATATTCTGACAAGCTGATTGCATTTTACGAAAGAATATTAGCAAAAGATTATCTCTCTCTCTCTCTCTCTCTCTCTCTCTCTCTCTCTCTCTCTCTCTCTCTCTCTCTCTCTCTCTCTCTCTTTTGCATCAAATGCTGTGTTGGCGTCTGTGTATTCACAGATGTATGTTTCCTCAGCCCTCGGATGACTGAGCTTTCTAAATGGTCTCTCATGGTTGACTGACCCTTGCATTTACTCATTGTAGCTTTCAACTCTAATGAACGCGTCAGCAATACGCTCGTTATGAAATGTTTTTTCCTGATCCTTCCTGAACTCTTTCGCTAATGAAGAGAGATTTTACAAAGTAAAATTATCGCGCCTATTTTTTAACCACTAATTACAAAATAACGTTAAAATTTACCTTCGACTCTAGAATTTAAAGTTAACCCACGCGAAGGAGTTCTATATTGCCAGGATTTTTCGTGTCCCAGACTGTTTTTCTTTAAAAACAAAAGAATGAAACCCCTACTTGCAAAGAAAATATAGAAAGACACACGGACAAATCTATCCAAGTATGGTGCAAAATAATTAATTCTTTTTTTTATTCATACAGGAAGAGTGTTTATTCTTCAAGCAGCCGTGTTTATTTCCTGAAGAGTTTTTATTTTGCAGGTTGTAGTGTGCAGTAAGAATTTGTCAATCATCATCACTAATGCAATGAGAATTTCTTAAATTAATCCATTTTTGTAAAAGAAAAAAACATAGAAATGATAAAAAGAAGGATGGGAAAATGTGTCCAGATGTTTGCATTTTCTTTATGCAAGGACTTAACTTTCCGTAATGATTTAAAATAGTTACTGTATTAACTTCTTTTAATGACTTATTCATCTAGCGCAAGTACAAAAGGACGTTTACATAATTAGGATAGCATGGCTATGTGTGAAAATACAAAAGTTGATTAGACGTATAATGAAGCTATAAATAAATTATAGATTATAAATACAATGAAAGAAAAAAAAGTAAACTTCAAGCAAAAGTTAAGATGGAAGTTAATATATTACGGAAATTAACTAGACCAGATCTAACCAAGGGATGTCTATAATTTTGCTCGCAAGACTGTTCCACATTCTTCAATAAAGATTTTCAATGTTGGTTAGAGTAACATCAAAATATACTTGATATGCTAAGATTTTAGATTGCTTCATATCAAAATAATGATAGCATTTTTAGTTCCACCAAATTTTATAAATACGTGCGGTTTTATTAAAGGGTTATGGTACAATTTGAAGTTTTAAAATTTCAATTAATAAGAAATATAAGTTTATAAGAGATAGTTTTAGTTTGTTCTTAAATAATATCTATTCGCATTCAGAACAAATGAAGCTGTAAATTCCCTGCAAAATTAAAACCGAATAAGGTAAAAGCAGGAAAACGAAGGGTCTACATATTTCTGTTATAGGAATATAGTGACTTATTTATCTCGTACCTAATAAAGTATTTTTAATCCACTTAAATTTACCGGAAATATTATATCTTTTTGAAACTATGAATACATTTCTCACGACGAAATTATCCAATTAGAATTTCTTCGCTTGATCAGGACAGTCTTTCTCTCGCTGTCTTTTTAATCTGGTTTTGATTAACAAAGTCAGTCATTTGTTCGGATTTTATTTACGAAAAGTCAATAAATCTAGCTATGAAATGTGCTTATTTTAACCGTTTGATCTTCATGGTTCTCATTTAAAATGACCATTTTCATCTTTTAACAATTTACTTTCATTGTTATGCGCAGGAGCAAATTTCCTCAGTAATACAGGAAATCGTTCTCCAGAAGAGAAACATATTTCATGAACATAGGAGCCAAAATCTACTTTATCTCGTCACCGTTACTAGAGAAATTATTTTATTTGCGTTCCCATCCCAGCCTGAGTGAGAGGAAAACATTCTCAACTTGGCTCATGAAGCAAAGACTTAAAAATAAAGAAATGCCTTATGGAGAGAAAAACTGGCGTGATATCTTCTCTTACTTTGTCTATTCTCTTTTCTGTTTCCCTTCCGGTCTCTTTAAGAGTCTGTCTCTTTGCATGAACTGCTTGATGTTCATGATTGTAATCAGGGCTGTCATCGCTAATCATCTCTGCCTTTGACTGCAGTCGAATCTCCTTCGAAAAGGAAGTAATAAGAAATTTTTTTTTATTCAACAGACTGAAACATATCTTCCTAATTATCTCCCTGTTTCTTTATCTTTCTATTTCTCACCTTCCCTTCAAGAAGGTTAGATTTCCTCATAAGACCCAGTTTTGTCTGTATAAAGCAAACATGAGCCTTAATATGGTAATACTGTTACATCCCATTCGCTCAGTTTCACTCAATTTACCTGCTGAATAATCGAATTTATTTCGCTAACTGAGTATATTGACGGAATGACCTTAACCATAGATAAAAAAAAAAAAGGAGTAGCACATCTATAGTTCCTGTTGTTATCAAGAAACCATCAGCAGAGGTACTAAAAAGTATAACCTTTTAAAATAATGATACCAAAACTGTAAAAAAACAAACAGGATAGGTAAAAAAAAATTAAGCTGATATGAAGGAGACGATCTTATTGCACACTTCATGATATTAGCGAATGTATCAGGATAAGCGGTAACGCGGATTTAGGTTTCTTTTGTTAAAATATGATTGATTATATGTATGAACTTACTTGGATTTCATCAGGATTTTTGCAGATGATATGGATACTATTGAAGAAATCTACACTATATTTACATATAACGATGAGGATAACTTGTTTTAAGACAAAACTGAACTTTTAAAACGGAAACATGAAGCTCAAACGGTTATGATAATCATATTTGAAAGCTAAAAGAAACCAAATCCTTTCATGTCATGTCCATAAACCAGTGACAAAGAACTGACTCCATTAATCAAAGCTGGATTACTGATATCGAACTAAAAAACCCCATCAACGGTAATGAAGGAAATCCTAAAGTGCATAATAGTTTTCCAAAGCTGTGAAGCGATGGGTAATTTAAATTGGAAAGTTTGAATGGTATTCTAAGCTTTCAACTGACTCTGAGGGAAAACAAACATAAGTCTTTTAAAACAATATAAAAAAGTTCTTGTCTGTCTTATAGCTGAGAACTATAAAATATACGTGAACTGTTTAACATTGATGAAGTCATTTAAATTTTTGAAAGTCCTTAGTTTTTCTTTAAATGAATTATCTGATGCTGATAATGTTGCCGTTACCCTTCCTTATATATTTCTTATACTCTCTAATCAGTAGTTTTCGTTAACTAATTCTGGCTTTATCAATTTTACTGCATTTGTGATTGTTATTTATTTTTGATACTCCTACCAGTCCTCGAATTGATTACTTAATTGACGGATTTATTTAAAATTGGTCGTTCATGTAGAATCTATGTCTAGATAATTGCACTGTAACTAAATTTCATAAGTCTGAAAACGTATTCGTCTGGAGCACTAAAGAATAGTTCAACCAACCATGGTTGCGCACAAACAAATAGACGCTGTTATGAACAAATATCATTCCCTGAAAGAAAAAAATGAGAAATATTCATAAACAAACAAAGTCTAGCCACACGTAACCTTGTTTTGAAAACTACTATGAAAGAGATGTTCTTATTTATTTTAATCTCTATTTCGAATTTAAAATTTTAAGCTATAAAAAGTATCTACCACTTTACAAGAATTAGAAAACCCAACAGTTAAGATATTATTATCTTAAGTTTACTATGTTAATACTACGTTTGGTGGTTGAACTATTGGGCAGTTGTTGGTAGGCTTCGTAGCAGGGGTTAAAGTGAGTGCGGGCAGAAGGCGTTTGAGACACATGCCAGGTGGCTGTGTGTGTGTGATGGAGGGGTCTTCCGTGCTGTGCGGAGTGGGTGGTGGGATTCATCACATCCAAGACTCACTTGAGTTTGAGCACTGAAAACCCTGAGGATTTTGTAGGGATAAGAAGTTCTGTGGAGTACGGGATAGAGTAAAGAGACTCCATTGATAAGTACAATCTTTACTGTGTACATACTTGTCAAGTGTTCACACACACATTAGCCAGCACTCAATAAGCTGATGATTTAATGTGATGAGTATGTCTCTAAATGAAGCATGAAAGATTTTTCAAGAAATGACTTATTGCAGTTACAAGGTTAGGAATATTCCAGTGATCTGCCAGAATCTGCAGGGTTTAAATTAGAGGTTTTCACCTTATGCCAAGTACCATTGCCTTCCATTGCCACTATGTATTGGTGACTGTGCAATGATTTTATGTATAAACCTGTGTACACAGGGAATGGTCCTATGACACTGAGAGGTTCATGAGTATTTTGATACTGCTAGTCATTGCCTCACAATTTGTGGCACCTGAACAGGGAACCTTTCATTTATGCATAAAACTTTTGCTGGTGGTATTGGGATAAGGTTAAGTACACGTATTCACAATGAGTACCTTGAGTAAGATAATTAGTTTAGCTAGAGAAATTAGTCTTGAAGGTGAGGAGTTTAAAATATTCGTGAAGGAAAGGGAGGAACGACTAGATAAAGAAAAAAAAAGAGAGGAAAGGGCATGAGAAAGAGAAGCTAGGAGATTAGAGTTGGAGTATGAAGTTAAGCAGAAGGAACTAGAGCTAGAAAGATTAAGGTTACAGCAGGGTGATTTGCCTGTGAGTAAAGGAATTGATAAATTTGTGTAAACCACTGCTTCCTAAGCTGCTGGTGTTTGATAAAACTAGTGATTGTACCGATGCTTATGTCTTGAGGTTTGAATGTTTAGCTACTAGTGCCAGATGGAACAGACATTTGGGTGGTTCATTTAGTTTCATTATTAAAAGGGGAAGCTTTAGAAACTTATCAACATTTGTCACCTGCTGAGGCACAAGATTTTGATTGTGTAAAGGAAGCATTGCTACACTGCTATCAGTGCACTGCTGAGAGGTACAGGCTAAGATTTCATAACTGTAAGATTCATAGGAATGAAACAGAGGAACAGTTTGGTAATAGGCTGAAAAACTATTTGAAAGGGTGGGTTGACCATGCAGAATGTGAAGAGTCCTTTAATGATCTGTTTGATTTGTTCTTGATAGAACAATTTTTTAATGGTTGCAATAAAAAAACATGATATGAAAGGAGCATGATATGAAAACTTTTGACCAGAGGGTAAAATATACTGAGATGTATATGAAAGCATGTGCAAATTACAGTAAGATGGTCAAAATAAGGACAATGAGAAGCAGAAGGATCCAGCAAAAGTGATAAAGTGGTTTTGGCTGGTAATGGTGACCATGTAAAGGGTTTGTTGCAGTCTTGTTACATATAGGGTCACAGTAATCACCTTGCAAAAGAATTGTTTAGAGAGGTTTGGTGTTCGTAAGAGTGAAGATGTATGGGCAAATCTGTTATGGAGAAAGCAGCCATGGTAAGCCATGATAACAAATTAGTTAGTGGGTGTAAAGCAAAAGATGTGAAAGTTGGTGTGTTCCATAGCCCAGGTTGCACAAAGGTATTGGTTAAGGGGACATTGGTGCCTAAATCTAAGTTCACTGGTAAGTATGTTGATGTTAAAATAGCTAGCAGTATGATTTTCTGGTATCCAGAGGCAGTGGTTGATGTGTTTTTCCCATACTTCACGAGTAAAACCTTAGCTGTTTGTATGCCTGGTCCGATATATGACTTGGTAATAGGGAATATTGATAGTGTAATGAATACCCAGGTGAGTGCTGTTACTGGGATACAAAGGAAATTTAGGGAAAAGAGGTCAAGAGGTGGCTTAAGGTTAAAGAAGTCTTCAACTTAATGAAGAAGGAAAGCATTAGTAATTTGACTTTGGTAAAAGGGTTTTGAACCCGGAAGTAATTAGCATAAAGACATATTTGGTACCATTAGAATCGCATTTTTTGTAGATTATCCCACTAAAAGCCTCACTTCATAGCTTTTGGTGAAATTTTTTCACAAATATAAACAAACAGTAGTTTTTTAGTGTTTTTTTCCATTTTTCGTCTGTATCATTATTGGATCAAATGTACTACTTTTAACAGGGCTCTTAATATACTTTTTGTATTATCTTGAAAATAGTTTTTATACTTCCTAAATACCAGTATATTCAAGAAATAACAGTTTTTTATATTAAAAGGATTCTGTAATTTAGCTATTTTTGGTGAGTGAATTAACAAATTTGTAGGAGTGAAACTAGAATCTGTTTTATTCTATGCAAATTTCGATTTTAAGTGTTGTTTGAATGATTTCTATTTTGTTTTATTTTAATTTGTTGTAGTTCCATCTTTTGATATCACATGTTGTAAAGTGGACAAGAAAAGATTAGTGATGGATTGTGCAAAAGGAAACAGTTCGAAGACACAAGATCATCGACCATGGATGAAGCATTACATGAGTATTTCTGTATTAAATGCAAAGATCCCCAGTCACAACATGAAGATCTCACAACTGTGAAGAAATGAGTGGACAAGCTTGTTGAATATAGCAAATCAATAGGTGATTATCAAATGACTGATATGCATCTGACAAGGAAAGCAAGTGGAACAATAATTCGTATTCACAGTGATTGCCAGTGACCCGCCAGAATTTGCAGGGTTTAAATTAGAGGTTTTCACTTTATGCCAAGTACCATCGCCTTCCAGTGTCACCATGTACTGGTGAATGTCTGTCTTAGACTCAAGTTACCCGACTACCTGCGAGTGCATCAATAATTATGAGAGTGGTCAAGGGCATGCGCGTATATTTTTCTGTATTATTTGAGGTTTTGTCTTAATATTATGTTGTACGTCTTTCAGTTTTACCTATCTCAGGACTAGGTATTTAGATAATATTTTTTTAAAATAAATTATTAATGTATTTTCGTATTTCCTAAACTAAATATTACTGTGCATTGATTTTATGCATAAACCTGTGTATACAAGGAACGGCCCTATATCACTAAGAGGTTCATAAGTATTTTGATACTTGCTAATCATTGCATAACATTGTATATACATATACATATATACATACATATATATATATACATATATATATATATATATATATATATATATATATATATATATATATATATATATATATATATCCGTGTGTATCACATTATATATATTTATATATTGTTATAACTATTACAGATACATACATACACACACACTCACACACACACAAAAACAATATATATATATATATATATATATATATATATATATATATATATATATATATATATATATATATATATATATATATAACAGGACCTCATTCATACTGGATGGTATCTAGTGGAGATATTTAATAAAAAAGGATACAAGCTTTCTAGGGCAAACAGTCCTCATTCCCAAGTATCTGTACAATGACCAGACACGTTGTCCAGCTGTATTTATACCTGCATGCTGGGTCTTTAATCCTATAATTACCCTCTTTCTCCTGAGTGAACCCAGCCCCCACATCCTTGTGACCTTTGCCTTTTTCTGCCCGCTCCTTCGTCTAGGTGTGCATGTCCTGTGTGTCCTCTTGGTTTTTTTTTTTTTGTCGCCTTTCCACTGTGGAGTGGACAATTTTTCTTGATAAGCTGTCTTCAAAGCCATTTCTGGTGTTCCCTGCCATTGTGTTGTTAGCACATATTATGAAGCTGTTCTCTACAACCAGTCTGGCTGTTTTGTTAGTGTTCCTGTACAAAAAATTCATATTTTCCCAGTCTATTTAGTGGTCTTTTTCCCAACAATGTTTGGCAGCTGCTGCCGTCTGATTATAATGTTTTATGCTCTGTATGTGTTGTTTGCTCCACTCCTTGCAGAATTTGCCAGTTTCGCCATAGTACCAATTGTCAGTCTAGACACGCTGCCATATATACCTCCCTCTTATCTCTACCCCCTCTACCGACTTTTTTTTTCTATTTTGTTCCTAATGATGTTTTTGTAACTACCTATTGATTTGACATTATCCATCTTCCTGTTGATGGGTGTGATAGAGTTGTTGTACAGGACTGTAATTATTTTCTTCTTTACCAAATGTTCCTTTTCTATACCCTCCCTCTGCCCAAAATAGTTTTTTCTTGCCCTGATGTGTGCCAGGTCCCACCAGTACTTCTGGTATCCTAATCTCCTAAAACTCTCCCTCAGGTATTCCAGCTCTTCATCTAAGAATTCGGGACTGCAAATCCTATAAGTCCTAATGGTAAACCCTGTCATTACTCCCATTTTTATTTCTTTCCTATGACTGGAGAACATATGTATGTATAAACTGGTGTGCATCTTCTTCCTGTATACCTTGAATTTTAAATTTTCCCCTTCCCTCTTCACCAGTACATCCAAGAAAAGAATTTCTTATATATATATATATATATATATATATATATATATATATATATATATATATATATATATATATATATATATATATATATATATATATATATATATATATATATATATATATATATATATATATATATATATATATATATATATATATATATATATGTATATATATGTATGTATATATATATATATATATATATATATATATATATATATATATATATATATATATATATATATATATATATATATATATATATATATATATATATATATATATATATATATATATATATATATATATATATATATATATATATATATATATATATATATATATATATATATATATATATATATATATATATATATATATATATATATATATATACATACATATATATATATATATATATATATATATATATATATATATATATATATATATATATATATATATATATATATATATATATATATATATATATATATATATATATATATATATATGTATATATATATATATATATATATATATATATATATATATATATATATATATATATATATATATATATATATATATATATATATATATATATATATATATATATATATATATATATATATATATATATATATATATATATATATATATATACATATACATACATACATATATATATATATATATATATACATATATATATATATATATATATATATATATATATATATATATATATATATATATATATATATATATATATATATATATAAATATTCAGGGGTCCAATCTGGGGCCTATCTCATAAACAGGGTGTTTACTAATAATCCTTGAAAATCTGACTGAATTTGCTAGGTCAGGCAGGAAACTTAATAGAAAAATTGAAAAAAACAGTTGGCTGATGGTCGTACTTCAAGAAGGGTCTTTGCAGATAAATGCTTAGGTTTAATTTAAATGGAATATATTTATAATTTACACACATCAATCAGAATACTGGGGAATGATAGGCAGATACAACATGGGCTGCCATGTGGTTAGTTATGTAATCACTGTTAAAAATTGAATTGTCTATGATTAATCCTCTTGAAAGGGATACTGAAGAATTGATTGCAGTGGCTTTTCACTACAAGAAGCACAAGACAAATTTATGTTTCCACAGCGGATGAACTGTCTGCATTTTAATGCCAGTGGTTACACAAGGATAATTTTAACGACCTCGGGCGAATCGAGGGTTGCACAGAGGGTGCCAAGATAACTCGATTCTGGTATTATATACTTGCATTAAAATTCACACTGAGCTAAGTGAGTCAGGTCTTTGTGATAACTCGCACTTCAGAAAAGAAAATGAGAGTGCAGTAGAAGATTTAAAATATGAGACTGTTGAAAAAACCTCTAGTTACAACGTTACCTTATACGGACCAATGGAGGAGCCTCATCGAATTTCACCAGTTTTGGAGGGATGAGTTTAATGGGAAAATGCACAGGTAATGTGACTGGGTGGTCGAAAGGTGACCATGTGGAGGGGTCAACTCAATAAGGAGCATGCAAAGGGTTGTGTGTTGGTCTGCTACTGTGGTGTACCTGAGACCCACAGCCACTGTTTCTTGCCTTATATGACCTCGGGAGCTTATTTTCTTGCTAAAACCAGAGGTCACTGGGAATGTAAGATCCTGGTCATGTCACCTTGTTTTCTATGTTGGGATCTTTCCCAAATCCTGGTGACTTCTGGCAACCCATGTTCGCCAGTTTTTATGGAGAACTCAAACTTTCTGGCAGATTTTCGGCAGGCTTTGTTTCCATTCACCTTTTATCTGAAAAAAGGTAATTCAAGCAGTCACCAGGTCTTTAGAAAAGATAAACAGATACACCAAAAAGGGGAGCATGGAGAGAAACGTACATAAGGGCTGAGTTTCTCACGCCCTTCCTCAGTTAGGTCTCAGTATGAAATTACATTATTTTCGGGTGCAGGGCAGTTTGGATGGTTTGGATTTGCTATGGATATTGTTTCCTACTTAACAGCTCCCCCACTAAGTTGACAATTGCACCTTGAATTGGGTGGAAATGTTAACAACTAGTGAACTCAACTGAACAAACTGATAACTCTCCACTTCCCCTTTATGGTAACATTACATTTCAAAGAAATAATTGATTCTGCATTTAAATCAAAAGCAAGGTACATATCACTGATTTTTAAATTGGACTTTATGTAGTTTATGTTACGCTGCTAGGTAAAGTCATACATCTCTCATGTTATTATGTTAAAGCAGCATTATAGCAAATACAAAATTAAAAGGTCTATGAATTAATATTTCAAGAAACTAGGTAACAACACATAGAATAATAATAGGATTAGTATGGCATTAAACTTCAGGTTAGACATGCACTTAATTAGTAAGGTTACTCTGACAGTCCAAAATCATGCTGTTAGGGTGGCCTTGAGGAGGCATTACAATGAAGTATACATGGGCTTAGCTTAGGTGATGCCACAATACTTGTATGCGTCGGCGCAGTGCCAGATGTGGCACTAACGACACAGGTGCCTTGCGGCAAAAAGCTATGTACAATGAAGGACAGGCAATTATGTGAAGTAAAAATGGGCTTTGCGAGTCACAAGTAAAATTAATGACAGATGTAAGAGTAAGTAAAAGTTATGATTAATATGCCAGAAATACATTTCTTAGCCTATGAAGTTCATTCTTTAATCCCATAGGGCAACAAAAGGGCACCCAGAGGGCACAACCCCTCTGGCAGGAGCATCTGCCAATGGCAATGGTAATGGCATTGTGGCAGGGGTGGCACTCATGTGGTTAGGCCGAGTGGCTCTGTTATATTCGATTTAAAAGTTACCATGCCACTCTGGGCATTAAATAGGAAGTCAAAGGACTTCCTATTTAATGCCCACATTAAATAGTCTGCCGATTGCATTCTGTATTGGCAGACTGGGAAGTAAATTAAGATGAGTCATTTATAGGCTTATACAAAGGGTTCATGAAGGGGCAAGATTGCCAGGAAAATATTAAATTAGAAGATTGGAAAGAGAGAGAGAAATGATCAGAGTGGTAGAGGGAAACATTACAAGAAGAAATTAAGTCAAACAGTTGTGAGAAGAATAAACAGGGGAAGAAACCCGGCATCCTCCTCTGGACAGAGGTGCCAAAATTCTTCATGAGATAAAGGTGAGGCATTGTGCCAGCGGGCACTAGTGCTAGGAGAGCTCAACAGCTCTTTTTGGGCTACCTGGATTTATCTGTGCCCATGACCTTTCTTCAGTGGAACCGAGTCCGAGGGAGACATAGAAGTGCCACCTGTCCCAGTTTCTTTGATAGCCGAAGTAGGGGCATTCATTATAAGCTCCACTACTAGTCGTTGCAGTTCCTTGAATTCATCGGCCAGTTGTGATATGGCAGAATCCTTATTAATTTTTTTGTCTGCGGAGGACTGGGAAGGAGGAGAAGAGGTCATGGTGGGCACGAGAGGCTTGCAGGTTTCCATGACCAACTCAGGCACAGGTTGCGAGGCCGCACCTTTGGGTGAACTTCCGCTGTGGTCAGAGGAATCTGTAGGGGACCCAAGTATATTGTGGATTGCCTCTTGCACTGGCACTGGTAACAGTGCCAAGCCAGAGGGGGAGAGGCAACCTGGACTGGGATCCCTTGGAGGAAGATTCAGGGTGTGCCTGGGCACTGGCACTGGGGCAGGGCCTGGCACTGGAATGTGATTTATCAGGGGCTTGACAGTCGGAGCCTGGCACTGCTTAGGGCACTTAAGTGGCACTGTGAGCGGGTTTAAGGCGGGTCCTTGAGGACTCTTGGTTTTTTATTTAGTTGTGGAGGGGTTAGGATCCCTGGATTTCTGTAACTTAGAAGGGGACCGGAAGTCCTGTCCCAGGAAGAGGTCATAGCCTCCAGCTACTGCATGAGTACAGATTTTTGATCTTTGAGGTCTTGTGACCCTTAGCTTGACGGTGGGGAGAATCATCTTCATTCAATTGATACCCTCCATTGTGATAAGTTTACATCTGTCAATGGCACCCCCATAGGTCACCTTATCTTCTCTTATGAGGGAGATTTGTATGCCAGTGTCATCAAATGATGTGACCTGGCAGGCGGAGTAGCTACCTCTGGGAGGCCACAGATATAGGGCCTTCAGCTGGAGGGCCTAAAGTTTTTGGATTTGTCACTGCCAAAGCAGTGACTTGGTCTTGTTTTACTAGGGCACTTTGCCCATAGAGCAGAGTGTCCTTGAACCTGGCAAGTGCTGCAATAATTTTTGCTGTAATCTCGGCATGGCACTGTCCCATTAGAGGGGCAGGCCCTTTGTTGTTCTTTCCAGAACCAGGCATGGCTCGGTTTGGCATGATCTCATTGGGGGACTTAGTGGGAGTGTCTGGCTGATTCTAAGCCTTCAAGCGGCACTGTTCCGTGGAGTGCCTGGGTTTTTACAATAGCTGCACATGGGCTTTTTGTGAGGTGTCCATTCTTGGGCAGAGGCTTACCAGAGGTAGGAGAAGAGGGCCAAATCTTACGGCCTCAGGAACTGGCTGTAGGATGGTGAGTGTCCCAGTGATCTGCCAAATGGCAGCACTCATCTAGTGTCAGAGGTTGCTTATCGCAGAGGTAGGTAGCGAGGGCCAGAGGGGTGTAGTGTAGGAAGTCCTTGAGCTGGAAAGTTTCTATAATTTCCTCAACAGAGGTAACATTGCATGCCCAGTCGGCCCATGTTTGACCTGCCTCCTTTGGGTGCCCTCTCCAACGTTGTCTCCCTCTTTCGGAGGTGAGCTCATAGGCCTTAATTATGGCCTTCCGGACCTCCGCAAGATTTCCACGGGTCACTAATGGGACGGAGCAGAACGCCGGTTGGCCCTTTCCATCCAGATCTTTTGACAGCAGCATAGAGATTTCTGTGGGTTGGGGCTTGAAATTCCTGAGGACCTCTTCCACTTGGTCGAGCCAGGCCTCGGACTCTGGGTCACTCCATTTTGGCATCATGGAGCTGGCAGCAGTGATGAAGGATGGTGGAGGTGTGATTGCAGGGCTGTGGACCCCTTGGGTGAGCTCATGGGCTCGATCCCGGTCCTCCTTAGCTAACCTGTTTCGCCTCTCTTGTTCTTCCTGCTCTAACCTTTCTAGCCTGTCTTGCTCTCTTTCTTGCCTCTCCCTTTCTTCCTGCTCTAACCTGTCTAGCCTTGCTTGCTCTCTTTCTTGCCTCTCCCTTTCTTCCTTGGCTTCTCTTTCTTTCTCCTTTTTATTGACCTAATCTAGCTGTTCTTCACCCTTCAGTCCCATGGTTTTCCCAGCTGTGACAAGGGCTGTGATGTCGTCAGAGTTGGAAGCCATATTGCAAAGGTGTCACAGGAAGTTTTCTTTTTACAAGAAGCAGACTATATTATCCTGACTGAGCATAATTCGCAGGTTCGAAGATCAGCTCCTTATGTGAGCTGGCTAGAGAACGTGCTCTTAAATACAGTAACTAGTAGCCTGAAGAGCTTAATGTGTTCGTAGATGAACGTAATTAATAAACGGTTCGAAGAACGTGCTCTTAAATGAAGTACTAGTAGCCTGAAGAGTGTAACGGGTTCTTGGTTGAACATAATTAATAAATAGTTCGAAGAATGTGCTCTTAAATTAAGTACTAATAGCTTGAAGAGCTTAGTGAGTTCTTAGATGAACGTAATTAATAAACAGTTCGAAGAACGTGCTCTTAAATGAAGTAACTAATAGCCTGAAGAGCTTAATGAGTTCTTAAATGAACATACTAAATAAATGGTTCGGAGAATGTGCTCTTAAATGAAGTTTACTATTAGCTTGAAGAGCGTAATGGGTTCTTGAACGTAAGGTTCTTAATTGAACGAATTGAAGGGGTTCTCAGAACTCGAAATGTAATATCTCTGCGAAAGATCAACATCAATTAGGAACAAAAGACATCACTTAAGGCTTTTACTCTATTTTGCAGATTTAATATGCTGTGAACACCAGTAACAATTTTCTTCTTTCGTAGATGAACGCAATTAAGGTTCATAAGTGAATGACTCAGGCGTGCTCTAGAACGTAAAGGTTCGTAAGTGAACGACTCTGGCGTTTCCTAGAACGGTAATGAGAGATTTTAAGATGTTCTGAGAATGTAAATGAGGTTTGTAAGTGAACGACTCTGACATGTCCTAGAACATTAATGAGAGAGTTAAGATGTTCTGAGAACATAAATAAGGTTCGTAAGTGAACGGCTCTGGTGTGTTTTTGGACAAAAGGGGAAAATTCTCAAAGGAGTAAATGTAGCGTGTCCATAGGACGAGGGTGTTCGTAATTAAGTGAATTTATTACACTGAGAAACACCTATGGGTGAAGCAGATGAGCGTACGCTGTAAAACGAGTTTCAGTAACACACGTCCTTACTTGGCAGAAGAACTGAGTTGAGCACAGTATGAAGGTAACCAAATGCAAAGAATATGACACTGTTATAATTTTCAGTGCCGAGGCGAAGTAAATAAATCCTCTCTGATATGATGAAGACAAAATGCTTACAGCTAACATGCACGGGTTAAATATTTTTCTTATGGTGAAGTCCGCAATGTATTTAACCTATTTATGAAAGTTGCCAGACTGGCTCGTGCCTAAATGGTACGGTTATTAACACAATGGTCACGCTCGCGTGGTATTTGACAAGGGGTGGTGGGGGGCAGCTGGGTGAAACATGTGCTGTTCGTTGTGAGTGAAATCTTGCGCGAAAAGTTATGAAAGAAGAGGAACGCTATTGGAACGGTTTTCCCAGCTTGGCACTCAGGATTTATGAATGCGCAGAAATTTGCTCGATTACTTATAGTTAAAATGGCATTCAAAGACAACGACTTCGGGGTTTACAATGGCTCACGTGTTAGCAAATGAAATTATTTTTTTTTTTCTTGGACATAATAAAATAATTATTTAAAATTTTAATCGTGATTTTTACGAAAACCTAGTGCTTTTGCTACGGCAATCGAGAGAGAGAGAGAGAGAGAGAGAGAGAGAGAGGGGAGATACTCCAGAGAAGCAGAAAAAATTTCTGGTTGGGCTATAATTCGCGGCCCGAATTTTATGGTGTACCTAGCTAATTTTCTGGACAACAAATTGTCCAGAGCACATGGAGGAAATAAGCGCACTATTTCCTTCCTGTATCACTTATATTTGTACTTCACTGCTTGTGTTTATTTTAGGATTTACGTTTCTAATCTCGTATCCATCTTTAGTGAAAGCTACTGGCTGGAATCTACGATTCTAGGCATCTGTTGCCACTTTTAAAGTTCTTACCTGGCCTAATTACTATATTTCTTGTTCAGGGGTCCAGTCTAGGGTGTAGCTTGTCAACAGGTGGGTTTACTAATAAACCTTGAAAATCTGACTAAAATTTGCTAGGTCAGGCAGGAAACTCAGTAGAAAAAACAGTGGGCTGAGGCCATACTTCAACAAGTCGCTTTGCAGATGAACTCTTAGCTTTACTCTAAATTGAATATATTTACAATTAAACACGTCAGTCAGAAGACTGAGGAATGACAGGCAGATAAAACAGAAGCTGCCACATGGTTAGTTATGTTATCACTGTTAAAAATTGAATTGTCTATGATAAGTCCTCTTGAAAGGGGTACTGAAGAATTGATTGCAGTGGCCTTTTCACTGCAAGAAGCACAAGACAAGTCGATGTTTCCACAACCGATGTACCATCTGCAATTTGATAACACCAGTGGTTACACAAGGATAATTATAACGACCTCGGGCGAATCAATGGTTGCACAGAGGGTGCCATGATAACTCAATTCTGGCACGATACACTTGCCTTAAAATTCACACAGAGCTAAGTAAGTCAGGTCTTTGTGATAACTCGAACTCCAGAAAAGAAAATGAGAGTGCAGTAGAAGATTTAAAATATGAGACTGTTGAAAAAACCCCTAGTTATGATGTTACCTTATACGGAGCGATGGAGGAGCCTTGTCGAGTTTAATGGGAAAATGCACAGGTAATGCAACAGGGTGGTCGAAAGGTGACCATGTGGAGGGGTCAGCTCAATTAGGAGCATGCAAGGGGTTGTGTGTTGGTCTGCTACCACGGTGTTTCTGAGACCCACAACCGCTGTTTCTCGCCTCGGGGGCTTATTTTCTTGCTCCTGCCAGAGGTCACTGGGATCGTAAGATCCTGGTCGTGTCACCTTGTTTTCTATGTTGGGATCTTTCCCAAATCCTGGTGACTTCTGGCAACCCATGTTCACCAGTTTTTATGGGGAACTCAACCTTTTTGGAGGATTTTCGGCATAATTCGTCTCCATTCGCCTTTTATCTGAAGTGAGGTAATTCAAGCAGTCACCAGGTCTCTAGAAAAGATAAACAGATGCACCAAAAAAGGGAGCATGGAGAGAAATTTACATAGTGGCTGAGTTTCTCACGCTCTTCTTCAGTTAGGTCTCAGTATGAAATTACATTATTTTAGGGTGCAGGGCAGTTTGGAGGTTTAGTGTTTGCTTTGGAAGTGGTTTACACACACACACAGTATATATATATATATATATATATATATATATATATATACATATACATATATATACACATACATATATATATATATACACATATATATATATATATATATATATATATATATATATATATATATATATATATATATATATATATATATATATATATGTGGTGTGTGTGTGTGTGTGTGTGTGTGTGTGTGTGTGTGTGTGTGTAAAGCATGCATGTGTAAAGAAAGATTGAATAGGAAAGCGTAAGAAAAAGAATAGAGAGAGAGAGAGAGAGAGAGAGAGAGAGAGAGAGAGAGAGAGAGAGAGAGAGAGAGAGAATAAAGACAGAGAGAGAAAGAATAAAGAGAGGGGAGAGAGAGAGAACAACAATTAATTAAGCCTTGGATGTTATGCATTGCGAGGCTACAAATGTCAACTAAGCTAACAGCAGGAAACCATCTTTATACGAACTCAAAACAGTGAGAGAGTGTATCACACCCAGGGCCATAAAACCGATCATAAAATCTGGAACCTGTGCTCTCGCGATTCAGCTTACCAAGCATTACCTAGCGCCTCATCAGAAGTTAACGTTCCAGCCATATCTATAACCCTGCCTTCAATAGGAGGCATTTACATAAAATTCCATGAAAAGGGGCTGGACAGAGTGAAGTAGCTCACCACTTCTCCAATTAAACATTCTAGGGAGGAGTCATTTACACCTCCTGAAGTCATTTCCAATCAAATCCTCTATGGAGATATTTTAACAACACCCACGACTGTCCTTCCCAATCAAGCTGTTCGAGGGGAGGCCTTACAGATAAAATCTTCTAATGAGGAAACTTCAAGGGAGGAGATGGAAGATAGCAAGAAGAACCAGGGGCTCCAGAGCAGAACGAAGTCAGCGAAGAATCATTAGAGTGACTAGTCACCAAATGAGAAGACGCAGATCTTCCCCCTAGCTTTCGTGGTCCCAACCAGACTCTGACCGTGGGCGACTTAACCAGATTCTGTCCGCGGCCACTTAACCATACCCTGACCGCAGGCTCCTTAACCAGACATAAACTGAATTCGACTAGCAAGAGTGGTTTTTAAGATATTAAAACTGTAACCGTAATTTGTACTTGTGTATGTATTTAACTTTCATCATTAAAGTAAGAAGCTACCCATTTCATCTCCACTACGCCTTTCTGAGAGATATATTACATTTCATATAAAGCCCTTCTAAATAATAATATCATGAGCTGCTGACTATGGAGGATACCCTTTGGACGAATACTTCGCTGATTTAGAAGGAAGACGCAGGTAAGAAGGGAACAATAATATGTCACACAAGTTATGAAAATAAACTTGCATGACATATATATATATATATATATATATATATATATATAATATATATATATATATATATATATATATATATATATATATATATATATATATATATATATATATATATATATATATATATATATATATATATATATATATATATATATATATATATATATATATATATATATATATATATATATATATATATATATATATATATATATATATATATAACTGACCGGATATATATATATATATATAAAGTCTGAATGACAATATATATATATATATATATATATATATATATCTACATCTACACACACGCTAACTGACCGGACCCTGCCCCGAAAAAGTCTGAATGACAACCGATAAACTCCCTCTCTCTCTCTCTCTCTCTCTCTCTCTCTAACTCTCCCTCAATCTTTCCCACTTTACCCTCCCAAACACCACCTGTACTCTCTCTCTCTCTCTCTCTCTCTCTCTCTCCTCCTAACACCCCCTTTATTCTCTCTCTCACTTCCTCCCCTCTCACTCTCTCTCTCTCTTTGTCTCTCTGCCTGTCTCTTTCTCTCTCTCACTCACTCCCTGTCCTGTCAAGATAGTTGCTTCAATTACATTGCCCAGCATTTTTGTCATTTTACATTTCACCCCTTCTCCGCCTCCCCCCAACCAATTCCTATCGGGGCTGAACGTGGACTTAAAGGGCATCGGGAGTGTCACTATTCATCTCAGCTGCCTCAAAAAAATATGGATTAGACATTAATATCTGTTGTTTTTGGTTATTTTTACTTGTCACCCCTTTCCCACCCACACCCCCTCGGGTGCATTGGACGAGTGGCAAGTGTGTTCTCTTCTATATCCTATTTGAAATTCACTTCCGCAGGAACACTAAAGTCACTTCCACTTAGGAGTGGTGGGCAAATGAAGAATAAGTTTCAGTTCCATTTTATATTGTATCTTAAGGTTTTATGATTTCCGTCCAGGATAGTTGCTACGGAATCTTGATTGTTCTAAAGTGCAGTGGTTACGAGAGTGTACTGAAGTCAATAGGCGTTTTCTCCAGTTTAGATAGAGAACAACTCATAATCTTCGCTGTATTCAGCTCCTTAAATTCTGTGCTCTTTCACCCAGAGTCTCTCTTTTAAGCACGATTAGAAGTATCTAACGTCATAAACGCGTCGTGCTTTGAGTGATGACAGTTTCGCCATTTAGTATATTCTCGCTTTGTATAGGTGTATTCATCATGTATAATACATTTATAGCCGCCCTCGATCCAATTGCTGACGCATTGTGGTGCCCTTAAGATTGCGAACGTGCTTCTCTCGGGTCAGAGATGTCAACTAAGCGTTTTTCCAATCTCCACCATTTTGTTCGGAGGAGACAGTTTCTCACGGGCCAGTAATGTCAGTTAAACATTTCTTAAATCGCTGCTATTAACTAAGCGCTGTAGTTTTCTGGAAAGAAAACTATTATGCTGGCTTTGTCTGTCCGTCCCACACTATTCTGTCCACATTTTTTTTGTCCGCACTTTTTCTGTTCACACTTTTCTGTCCGCTCTCAGGTCTTAAAAACTACTGAGGTTAGAGTGCTGCAAATTGGTATGTTGATCATCCAGTCCAATCTCCAAACATACCAAATTGCAGCCCTCTAGCCTCAATGGTTTTTATTTTATTTAAGGTTAAATTTAGCCATAATCGTGCTTCTGGCAACGATATAGGATAGGCCACACTGACCCGTGGTTAAGGTTTAATGGGCCGCAGCTCATACAACATTATACCGAGACCACCAAAAGATAGATCTAGTTTCGGTGGCCTGGATTAGAAGCAAAATCCATGGCCCTTTGCAGCTAAGCCCCACCCACTGCACCCCAGTGATTGGCTAGCTCTCGAAAGGGGAATGACGTCACACTAGTTAATAGTCCAAAATGATTGCCACTTTTGCCAGTACTCATTTGACTCCGTTCGGTCAAGTTGGGCTCTGAGTGTGAACGATGACATCACAGATTTGAGTTCCCAGAGTTGTGAAGTCTGCAATTGACACCTCTGATAAAAGATATATTGAGTTATATACTATCATTACAAAGATCTTGGATAATTCTGTCTATGCATCTTTTTTTTTTTTTTTTTGATCATGAGCAGCCTAAATACATAAGAATCATACTTTTTTTTTAATTGGTGTTGGCCTATATAAACGATTCTACATAGACCACAATTGAAATAAAGCATAGACTTATGCAGCTAGTTCCGATATTAGGGTATTAACTCATCATAATACTGCACGTAAAATGTTAATATCATTGTGAGATTAGGCCTACACATAAAATTCTTATATTTTGAGGCAATGCAGAGCATATTCCTACACGTCAATTTCTTATATTTTGAAGCAATGGCAGGGCACAGACCTATTCATCAAATTCTTATATTTTGAGCCAATGGCAGGGCACAGGCCTACACATCAAATTCTTATATTTTGAGGCAATGGCAGGGCATAGGCCTACATATCAAATTCTTATATTTTTAGGCAATGGCAGGGCATAGGCCTACATATCAAATTCTTATATTTTGAGGCAATGGCAGGGCATAGGCCTACATATCAAATTCTTATATTTTTAGGCAATGGCAGGGCATAGGCCTACATATCAAATTCTTATATTTTGAGGCAATAGGGCATAGGCCATATCAAACTTATATTTTTAGGCAAAATTCTTATATTTTGAGGCAATGGCAGGGCATAGGCCTACATATCAAATTCTTATATTTTAAGGCAATGACAGGACACAGGGCTACATCAAATATATTTTAAGGCAATAACAGGGCATAGACCTACACATCAAATATTATATTTTGAGGCAATGACAGCGCATGTGCATATGAGTCAATATCTTATTGCAAATAGTTTTCTACCCGTATCTGTTGGAAATATAGCAGCTCCGACCCCACAATATATAATGTATATGGATACGGTGAAATGCGCACGTATAAACATGTGCATATACACGTACATGTGTATTTGCGTCGATGGCCATATAAATATAAAGCCACTCATACCACAGAGAATAAAAGTAAAATTTGTGGGCATGTAGCCTATGGCACACATAGACCAATCATAGGACTGTCTCAGCCTTGCAATTATCTAACTGTTGTCAATGAATTATATAGAATATATATTTTTAAAAATTCCATAACAAATTATAATACCGTGATGATCAAATATAAGGCTGCTGTAGCATTTCTGTGAAAATGAAGGCTATGATAAGAAGGCATCATAAGATACAAAACGAAATAAGAAAAAAAAATAAAATAAACGATAGCTGAATAAGACAGTATGAGATGATTCAAACCAGTCTGCGAGTACCCCATTATTCATTTGATTTTCGGGGCATACGTATAGATTACCCTGTTGGACAAAAGGATACATGAGATTCAGTAAATTCTCTCTCTCTCTCTCTCTCTCTCTCTCTCTCTCTCTCTCTCTGTCTGTCTGTGTTGCTAGGAGAATATTCTAGCGTAGACTATATTCATAAAGATCTCGATTATTTTTAATTAAAACAAACGACTAAATTTCTATTAACAATAATAGGCAGATCAATTTTTACACTAGTATTTTATGAATATGTCTGTTTATTCTGCAATGTTAGGTTACTGTATGAAAATTTTCCGAAGACACTACAAGCACCATAACAGCAGCAACAAAAACAAGAATAACCACAACAAGAACCACAATAAAATGGCTGAATATAACGTAGGGATAGGCCTGTAATCCCAACGTCATAAGCTCCGTAAACCGACAAAATGATAGGACATTATAGGACTACATCATTTTTCATGATCCTGTTATTTCGAAAGGAGAAAATGTCCTTAAGAAAATTATCAACAAATTATATCGAATATGACTCGTAAAGCCTATCATGCTGTAACTTTAAGTTGAATATTCTGGTTTAGTAGAGTACAGTCACTGCTTGTCATCCCACTGAATGTGTAAACGATTCCAATGAAATCGATTTTATGACTATTAAAGTGTAGTAAAACTTCCTAAAATCAATATGAAATACCAATCTGCATAGCTCTAAGAAAGTCCTTGTGTTTCAGTTTAGAATGTTGAACACGCTTGACAATATCAGACGGCAATTTTTATTGTCCCGTAATTTAAATGCAAGACATTCCCTGTGTCACCTCCGTATTCAGGGAAACCTCATTTATGAAAATCAGCACTGCAGCATCCTATATTTTTACCATTTTTAGAGAGGTGTATTATGATCTTGTTTCAGGGGACAATATAACATTTCCTTTTGTTAATCACCAGAACGTATTTTAGTTCAGTAAAACAACCACTGCAAAATTAATAGAGATGAAAAGAACCACAGATTAATCAACTTTTCGAAATCATTGCCAACCAATCAGCTTCAAGGGATGGTCGTGACGTAAGCAGTGGGCGAGGCTTAGCTGCAACAGCAGTGGATTTTGCTATATTTGATGCACAGAAAACTCGATTGCGCTCAAGAAACTTCGGAGCATTTATTTTACTCGTTTTAAATTACTTCCAATAAATCAAGTGTTTTTTTTTAAGTTACTGCCATCAACTAACTGCACACTCATCACAAAATTGCACTCTTTCCCAGGATCCCTTTCACAGTCTCGAATGTCAGCAATCCTCAGAATCTCTCTAACTTGCGGAAACGTCGTTCAAATTACTTTTAGTTTTCTGTAAAAGGAAATTAATGTGCCGGCTTTGTCTGTCAATCGGCATTTTTTTCTTTCCGTGCTTTTTCTGTCTGCCCTCAGATCTTATAAACTGCTGAGGCGAGAGGGCTGCAAATTGGTATGTTGATCATCCACCCTTCAATCATCAAACATACCAAATTGCAGCCTTCTAGCCTCAGTAGTTTTTATTTTATTTAAGGTTAAATTTAGCCATAATTGTGAATCTGGAAACGATCTAGGCCAGGCCACCACTGGCCCGTAGTTAAAGTTTCATGGGCCGCGGCTTATACAGCATTATACTGTACCGAGACCACCAAAAGACAGATCTATTTTCGGTGGCCTTGATTATACGCTGTAAAGAAAACTCGATTGGGCCGAAGAAACTTCTGCCCATTTTTTGCTTGTTTAATTAACGTAATTAACTACGAGGACTCCTACAAATATACATACAAGAACAAATAATACTGATATAATGAAACATGAAAATTAATAGACAAGAAAGTACTTATATCAAAAGCAAATGATAACCGAATACAACTACAAGACTTCAATTTATAAATAAAAGAACTTGTATCAAAGCAATTGATGAATGAGTATATATATCAATTTATAAAAATACTTGTATCAAAAGCAAATGATAATTGAATACATTCTTCAACTTATAAAAGTGTTTTTATCAAAAGTAAATGATAAATGAACACAAAACAAGAACATAAATTATAAGAGTACTTGTTTCAAAAATAAATAATAAATGAATGCATCGACAAAATGAATGACATAAAACTACCCAAGTAACGGCATTCTGACTTTGTCCTCAATCCTAGCTAAAGGTGGAATTCCCTTAAACTAACCAGCCACGTTGATCATACGCTTTACTTTACTTTTGGTGAAATTCTTCTTTTGTTCACAGAAAATTTCTGGTGATCACGGCGATGAGCGGCAACGTTATTAGAAATAACATAAAGGTTAAGTAATACACTATTTCTTTAATCTTTCCGTCCTTTTCTTGTTTTTGTCTGTAGTGAATCATTAATTTAGGTACGTTAAGATTCGTAAAAACTTTCCTTTTTCTTATTTGGTATTATCTTGACCTGGCTTCTTGGAATGAAAATACCCTTTGACATGATTTCACATCCACGATGTGTCTGGAAGTTCCATTCATTCCAGTCGGTGACGTTTCCACATCTTACCTTGAAACTGGTCCTTTTGGGCTTAAAACTATTAAAAATGCAAATGTTGTCTTCCATATCGATGACTGCTGTTTGCGGTGGGTCGACTTCTTCGTAGTTGCACGATCGAATATCCTGACCATGCAGTAATGCGTGAAGACAGGATTGTTTTGGTCCTTGTATTATGTCTAAGTCGTTAGCACCACAAATGGTATAATTAAAATGTGTAGGACATATTTGAAAGTTTTCTTTTTGCTCCTCGATGTGAGTGTGTGTGTTTCTTCTTGAAGTAAATGTTCTGTGTTTAGTGTCTAGTATTAGCATATGATTAGCAACACATTTAGGAAAGAGAATAAATGAATAGTATTTAAAGTCTTTTTTAGTATTAATAGGAATTGTCATAAGTAACACTCTGATGGAAAGAGTAGAGTAAGTGAGTTAACTCATGGGAAAAGATAGGAAATTGTTAAACTTCATTTTGGCTTCCATCATTATTTCCTTTTAGCTTTTCAGTGGCAACACATTTGCAGAGACATTTCCTTGAGAAGTGGTAACTAGGCTATTGACAAAGGCCTTCAGTTCATCTCCTGTTTTCTTAGCCTCAAATTTAATATTAATATAGTAAAGATTAAATTGGTTGTTCGGATACAAATTTGGGTTCCCTTAGCAACTGTCTCAAACATTTGTCTCAGCGATTCTTCTTTTTTATTTGCTCAATTAAAGCTTGTTGGGTATCTCTTAGGTTGGTATTTCTTTCTAGTACTTCCAGATTTTACTCTTTTCATTTCATCCTCTATGGCAGTGATTTTCCCTTGCAGGGATAAGAATTGGACTTGGGACGAGATCCCAAAAATCACTGACAGACCTCCTGAAATGATAGGTGGTATTATAGTTCTTATACGGTTGCTCCACCACGTAGATTTCTTCTAGTGCCTGAAGTTTTTCTCTGATCATATGCCTTAACGTATGATCTGTTTCTTCATTTCATATCATAGCTTTTGGTCTAGTATAGACTCTATGTTCTTAGATCCTTATGCAAATGTCCTATTTGATATGTGAGGTCCTAAATGTCCTTGTAATCCATCTTAATCTCGGTATATTCATTAACCAGAATGACTTGTCCCTTATCCTGTATGATACTTCCTGTAGTTGCAGTAGCTTCGACTACTGGCATCTGCATGTAGTTCGCACACAGAGCAAGTATCATTAATACTTGTAATTTCATCTTGTAGATTATATGAAGCGATAATTTGATTTCAGAATTTTCTTCATGGTTATTAGTTAGGTGATCCTAAATATTCCCATATTAATTAAAGGAAAAGTCTGAAATTGGTGAATCCCTTAACTCAAGAATTTTGCTGCAAAACCGAGTGGTTTAAATAAGAAATGTAACACAAAAAAATTATTTACTTCTAAGTTAACCAGTTAAGGTAAACCCGGCAACAACCAAATCAAGTATTTGGAATATCAATGTATAATAAATAATAACAAGGTAATTTGCTGGATTCTAACTCCTCTTCTTCTTAGAGCGTATTTTATTTTGTCTGGAAGTCTTCTTGATTGCACATACCAATTTCTTCTGTATCAGTAGCCTCTTGAGTTCATTTAAATTTGTTCTTATGTATCCAAAATTCTTCTAATAAATCTACACATGTAGAGGGGCCCGAATTACTCATTCATCTTACCCTCAATTTAGCTTCTTATACTTCTGTTACTCTGTATGGGCCTGTAAACCTTGTTGCCAGCTTATGATTTATTTCACTTCTCACTCCTCTCTTTATGTACGTATACATCATCTCCAATCTCATAATCTGTGGGTTTCAATCCTTCTTGGTGTCGTTATATCACAGCCTTCTGTGCTTCCTCCGCGTTTTTATTCAACTGTTTATGTGTCACTTTAAAGTAGTTCATTCTTATTTTCATGATATCTTCTGAGAAATTAGGCTGGATTGGATGGTTTAACCATTCATAAGGTAGTCTTGGTTCATATCCCATTAAAGCTTTCATATGGGTTGCTTAAGTACTTGTATGACAACGTGCATTTAATGACAATTGTAATAAAGGTAAGATTATATCCCAGTCTGGATCTTGTCCAACTGTACGTCTCAGATTGTTTAATACTTTTCTGTTTTTTTTCCACCAGTCCATTACTTGAAGGATGATAGGGTTGTATATTTACCTTCTCTACTTGAATGTATTACAAATTTCTTGAATCATAGCATTATTAAGCTCCATCCCATTATCGGAAATTATTAGCTATGGAGCAGAATAATGGAAGAATACCTTGTCACAGAGAGCAATAGCACAGTCTCTAGCACTCTTATCAACCAATATACCAACTCAGCATATCTTGTAAAAGCATCAATATATATTAGTATGCTTTTATTCCCCCTACTTAAGGCGTGTAGATT
>NC_089794.1:60605273-60645273 GCF_040412425.1 Macrobrachium rosenbergii | reverse complement strand
CTACCAAATTGTCGAGATCTCACAATCTGAAACGTCACGAATTGAGTCCATACCCCTTTTGGCAATGTGCAGTTATCAGCTAAGAGCTGGATGCGAGACAGGAAACAAACCTTATATGGTGCAAATTCCCCTATAAGCACACAAGTGATCCATTTCCACAGTAAGTATCATGTTATTATGTTTATTTTTTGTTGGGTGTGAACAAAATCATGGCTGAAATAGAGTTACGAGTTGTTAGAACACATGCATGCATTCCAGTTATAAAGAAGAAAGGGTTATTAACCTTTACACAAGATTTTTATGTAATTGCATGTTAGCTGCAATAACACAAACTATGAAGGTAGGGAGCGACACTCAGTGAAGAGTTGATAAAAGGAAGAGTGCCCTTATTCCTTCGTCCACGTGATAAGAACAACTTGAAAGTCCCGAAATACTAGCTAGGCACACATTACAGCCACATGGGCTAACCCAGTCCAGCAATTTTCGCATCGCTGGAGATAGGATATTTTTACTCTCTCTCTCTCTCTCTCTCTCTCTCTCTCTCTCTCTCTCTCTCTCTCTCTCTCTCTCTCGTAGAGGTTAGGAATCCGCTCGGCAAAGATATTATTCTTCCTTATTGAATAAATTTCATAAATTCGTAAAAATTTCTTCAGGCCATGTGAGCCGAAAATTGTTGTTAGTACTTGCATTTGTTTAAATTCCCTTTATAAAAGAAATGCACATGGTAAACTCCATTCCATTCAAATTTTTCCAGAAAACAAACCATGAGGAAAAAAAAGGAAACATCCATCCATTAATTCCCCCAGAAGAGAGGAAAGTCTTCCGAAATTTATCGGTCGTCTCATTAAAATTTGCCCAAAGCTTCACTAGGCCAGGTGTCAGCTAAGCCAAGACTGTGTTGTACTTGTTCCCTGTATTTATTGGTTGTTTCTCTTCATGTGCACGTGCTGAACTGTCCCCTGTCCCATGGGATCGTTAAAGTAAACAAAATCAGGTCTCTAGAATAAAGTAAATATTTCCTCTTTCCCTTAAGCACGTGAGACATTATTGGTAGAAAATTTGCCTGTGCATGGTACACAAAATCAGGTCCCTAGAATATACAGTAAATATTTCCTTTTTCCCTTAAGCGCATGAGACATTGTTGGCAGAAAATTTGCCCGTGCGTGGTAAACTAAGAATTTTTTTTTTTGTACTCGTCATATTCTACCGAGTTTTAATACTGCACTTTTGAAATAAGCACATTCTTTTCTCATTGCATTTTATGCATATTTTTTTTCTCTCTTAACCGAGGAGCTAGCACGTTGTTTTTCTCGCATTTAATTGTTTATATTTAGAAGTAACTGTTCCTTTTTGCCTAGAGCAATACAATTTTATAATATGTGCTGAATCGACAGCATAATCATTTCTTCAGGCACTGTAACTATTTATGTGAGCAAGTAAAAATTCAAAAGCATATTAAGCGGTATCCAATTCCATGAAAGCCTGTTATTTTAATTCTACCAGCCCTGATAATTCTCTGCAAATCATTATTTAAGGCTTGCGTTTAACCTTGTGCTAAAAAATCCAAGTCCATTTTGAGACTTTATATTCGTGTATTTCACATACATCCAAGTCCTTATGGGACTGATTATTCCAGTTCATTAGAACCTTAATTCTTCTTAGGCATACTGAATTAGTTCATTAGAACAACTTTGAGTGTTACAAGACCCCAAATCGCTCAACACGCACAAACCCTCATTCCCCGGAACGCCTTAATTTCATGCTATCGCTGGCCAAGTCCGTGCGTGACATAAAATTCAAGTTATGTCTTTCGAGACATTAAAAATTCGTTCATCATGAACAAACTAAGTCTTATTCAGATTTATTGAAATTCGTTCATCACGAACAAACTAAGTCTTATGTAGACATTAAAATTCGTTCATCCAGAACAAACTGTCTTATTCAGACATATTAAAAAATTCATTCATCACGAACAAACTAAGTCTTATTCAGATATACTGAAACCAGTTCATCACAAGCAAACTTGAGTCTTTTCAGACATATTGATTATCTAAAGGTTCACGCCCATATAAGCGTTATCTCGAGATGTCTACGACACCCAGAGCCCAGCAAAATGAGGACTTCAAGTTCTACATGTCCGCTGGAGAGGACAAGCCCTGAGGGATTGGGTCCAAGAGAGAGTAGACGATGCCAAGGCGGAAAGAGAGGTAGAAAGAATTGCCCGGAAGAAATAAGAAGAGGCAGAAAGACAGGAGAAAGAGAAAGAACGACAGGAAAAAGAGAAGAAAAGAATATCTCAGGAGAAACAAGAAGGGGCAGAATGACAGGAGAGGGAGAAAATAAGAGCTCATCAGCTTGCAATGGTGGTTCAGGGCGTGTGCAACACCTCAACGCCCTCTCCACCTTCAACCCTCAGCAGTGTAGGCTCCCTTATAGGAAAATAGGACGATGCCGAGACGGAAGCTTGGCTCGACCATATTGAAAAGGTCCTGACAACCTATTAGCCCTCTACTGAAGAAGTGTCTCTGATCAAGACGGCACCTTCAAAGGAAAGGTGCCATTGCCTTCAATGTTCTCCCTCCTGAAGATCAAGGAAATCTTTCCCCTTGTCTGCCAAGCCATTTGAGGAAAAGGTGGAGAAGTATGTGCAAAGAATCAGGCTAAACCTGGTCTGTGTTGATCTTCAAAAGGACCTAGGCCTTAAAACGATGGCTTGAATCTCTCAAAGCCACTGGTGTGGAGGACATCCTTGAACTCTTCCAGCTCGAGGACTTCTTATTTTATGCCCTGTTAGTGGTCGACTGCTGTCGCTGGGCTGACACCTGGGACACCAATCATTCTCATCTTAGTTACCGTGGAAGAAAATTATATCCCTCTTCGCCTGCCTCAGCCAATTCTTAGCACCCCCTGAAACATGGGCAAGCTCCAAAGATACCAGTGTGTGGGTATTGCAAGAGAATAAGGCACCCCACTGAACAGTGCCATTTCAAGGCTGAGGCTCAGCCAGAAAATCCTTCTAAGTCCTCAGATGGGACAATGCCCCAATGAGCCCCATCTGGCTCTTGGACAAAAAGTAAAAGGCCTACTCCCTCCAATGGGGCAGTAGGGCCAAGCAAAGATTATAACAGGAGTTATTACCCTTCTTGCAAAGTTTATGGCACTCTGCCAAATGGGCAAAATGCCCTAATAAATCAAGTACACCTCACATTGCTTTGGCAGTTACAAATTCTAAATCTTTGGGCCCTCCAGCTGAAGGTCCCATATATGTGACACCTCCTCGAGGTAGCTACCCCGCATGCCAGGTCAAGGCATTTGATGACTCTGGTGCACAAATTTCCCTCATAAGGAAAGACAAGGTTCCCTATGGAGCTAACATTAACAGACATAAAGTCGTCATAATTAAGGTGAATTTAAAATGATACTTCCTATTGTTCACTTGAGAGTTGCAAGACCTCATGAATCCAAAATCTGCAACCTTACCGTAGCAAGCTGCATTCCTGAAGGTAAAGACCTCCTCCTGGGACAAGACTTCCAGTGTCCATCAAAAATACAACACTCTGGAATTTCCAAGCCCCTCAAGTTATTCATTAGGCATGAGTAATTCTCAAGAGCCTCCCTTCATTCCACTGCCAGTGCCGCCTGAGTACTCTGTGCAGTGGCCACCTCCTTCCACGCAGATTTCAAAGCCCAGTCTGTGCCAGGCCCTGCCATAGTGCCAGTGCTAAGCACCCAATCGATCTCCCTCCTGGAGATCCCAGAATTGACTCTCAGTCTCAGACAGTGCCACTTGAGTGCACTGAGCAGTGCCAAGCTCCATCCGTCCTGAATGGTGAGCAATTTCATGATACAATATCAGTCCCTGAGCCTGCCTTAATGCCAGTACCAGAGCAAGCCCCAGATCTCCATTTGAGAGATGCCGCTTCGGATCCCCTCTCTTCTCCTGGCTTGGCTCCACTAGCAGTGCTGGTAAGAGAGATGGATACTTCTGACCACAGCTGAAGCTCACTGAAAGGTGCAGCCTCGCAACCCACGCCTGAGCTGGTCATTGCAACCTGCAAGCTTCCCACACCCTCCAGAATATCTTCTTCCCTTTCCTAGTCCTCCGCAGACACGAGTGTGAGTAAGGATTCTGCCACCTCAGCTGGCCAATGAACTCGAGCAACTGCAATTAGTTGCAGCAGAGCCTGTAAAGAATGCTCCTGCTCCGCCTGCTCCAGCCATCAAAGAAGCCAACCTGGGTTGGCACTAAGTTGTCCTCCTCAGACTTGGTTTGACCGGTTCCCCTACCAAGGAAAAGCATCAACCTAAAACAGGTCCATGGAAGAAAATCATGGGCGTAAATGGCTCCAGATCGTCAAAAGACAGCCGCCGACTTCCTTTGGTACTCATGCCAACCTAGCACAGTGCCACCCCTCGATCCTACAAGGACCTTGACACCTCTATCTAGAAGAGGGTGTCAGGTTTCCTCACCTATTTAGTTTCCTTATAACTGTAATTCATTCTTTTCCTTTAACATTTTTCCCTTTCACTATTTTATTCTGTTAATCATATTATTTTATGCCTCACAAGGGCTTATATTTTACTTTGTTTCCACTCTGCTAATGCAGAGTGCAGTTGATAGATATCCCAATTTGGTAAGTCCTATGACTTCCCTTTGAAACCTTTTTGAGCTAAAGAATGATCCTAGCCATTTCCATGGGCTAAGGAATATAATTTTGACATACTTGACCATCATCTGTTTGCAACAATTAATAATTACTTGGTATCTGTCATCTATTCTTTTGTCATTCTTTTGTGATGAATCTCGAGTCCCAGACTCGCAAACTGTGTAAATTACACACAATCTTGTACCTCACACGAGTATGTAGATCAGTGCCAGAAGGTTAGTGCCATGTTGTCGGTATGCCTTATCAGTGACTCCCCAAGTGAGATAATCTCTTTTATTATCGCTCTTTCCTGGTAATTTATAACCTCTGGCTTCTATAGCCAGTACTACGTACTGATACATCACATGTACTTATAATATGTGCCCCTGGCACAAGTGTTTATAGTTTCCCAAATGGCACTGAGACATCGCTCTCAAATATCGTGGCAACACCTAACAAAACCCACGAGTACTCTCATTGTATTGCCTCCTCAGGGTATATTAACCCCACGAACTTGTGACTAAAAGTTTTACTATGAAGTGCATCGGGTATTCTGAGCATAACGATATTAACCTCAGGATGGTAAGTTCAATTTCATTTCCAATTGAGTATTAATCTAGCTATTTTATATCTATTAAATGCTCCTTATTATTTCCTAGCAGGTATAATTATTACTGTTGCCAGCAGCGTAAATTAATTCTGCAGCATGAAGTAAAAGTAACAAGTGAATTCTTTTGTTTATAATTGACTATGATATTTAGCAGAAATTATATTTTAGACTAATGTACCCCAAAGGTTGTGAAGAGAGAAATTATTGCCTGTTGTGATAAAGTAACTTTAGCCATTTCAACCCGACTGAGAGTGTAAATGCCATCAAGGTGGGGGAGGTATTAAGAATATTCCCTCCTACTCCATTTTTCATGTAATAATTTAAAGTAAAAGGACTTAGTAATTCAGTCAGGTCAATTTAGTATGATTCATGGTAGGCAAATTTGCCTCTAAAACCTCTCTCATCACTGCCTTTGGGGGGAACCCCTTTAACCCCTTTTCTTGCCCAAAGTGCTGCAGGAAATCCCTTAATTCCCAGTGCAGACCCAACCAGAGCTAATAATTGCCCAAAGCAGGTCAGCTGACAGGCTGAACATGTGTGTTCCACCATTTTGAAATCAGAGCCTTGCAGCCTGCAGTTCCTTGTGGGCAGAGTGATCACAATGCCATCTAGGAGGAGAAAGACGTAATTTAAGAAGCTATAAAGGGCATTAGAGAGAGGAGCTTTCTCTCAGAATTGTCGACGGCAGCATGGGCACCAGAGCTCTGTCCCTTGCTCTATCAAACTACTCATTTTAGACACGTGGCTGGCAGTATCCAAAGTAACTTTTGCTGTGAATTAACTCACTAGCCCTCCCTCTCACTGGCCCTCATAAGAAGAAAACTTCAGCTCATAAAGAAAGGTAAAGTATCAGGAATTAAGGTTTTTTCGTCAGCTAAGTTCCCTATTCTCCTCCAACTAGGTTATTTTCTTTTCATAGTGCGATATACATACTTTGAGACCTGTATTGCTTTATATTTTGTGCTGTTTGATTTGCAAAGCACTTACAAGAAATGTAATGTAATTTTATGATGTTCGAGTCACAGGAATTGAGTTCAGTCTAGGCATCTTCTATGCAATTCCTTGATTCCTTCATTACAGTGCTAGTATCGGTTGAGTAACTGTGAGTGTTTTGATTGCAGGATAGGAGTACCCAACTGTGGATCTGCGTATCACCTTGAAGTGGGAGACCCAATATACTCCCTCCAGGAAATTCTTCATCATTTGCTTTCGCCTCGTTACCCCAGAATTACGCTCCCATTCTTCTGATGTGTTTTCTTTTGTAAATATCTAATCACTCCCCTCCTGAAGTAGCCCTTCAGGCATATTTCATTGTTTGTAATTTTAGCTGTCCCTAAGGCCATAGTCCAGCTTTTTGTGGTAATTACATTAAGTTGTGTATCATCCTAGTGTACCCCATTTATCTAGCTAGACCCCAGCTTTAAAATGATAGCAATATATATATATATATATATATATATATATATATATATATATATATATATATATATATATATATATATATATATATATATATATATATATATATATATATATATATATATATATATATATATACATATATACATATATATACATATATATGCTCCAGTACCCCGCCTGCCACCCAAATAATTCTTGGTCGCAGTCATTATCAATTTCCGTTGTGGCCCAAAGGTTCATATGAATTATTCTCCCATCCTGGAGTTCCATCCTTTGCATTACCTGAGACTATTTCATGTAATCAGGGCAAGACTAAATGTATTATTTTCATTGGACTGATTATGTTGCACATTGGCCCCATTTTTAATCAACTTGATTGTTACCAATCTTTGCAGTCGTATTCTATGTGTCCTATTTATGAGTTTGCCCACCCCCCTAGTTATTATGCTGTTTGTTATCTCATCGGTTATTTGCCAAGTCTCTGTAAATAAATCCCTGTAAATTTGTCAAAGAATTCTAATTCCAATATGGCGACCTTCCACCTCAAATTGTAAATCCCGGAAATTCTAAGGTAAGTTTTCACATAACTTATTCCTTTTGCTCATAAACTGGACTTCCTTGGTTTTGTGGCAGCATCAATTATAGTTTTTGATTGAATTTCTCACCAAGGCGAGGCCAGTTTATGACTGGTCGACCAAATGCCAGGATTAGTCATCAGGAAGCGGTCGGAGCCGACGTTTTTGGTAAACAGAGTGTGTGCATGTTTTAATATTAAGAATCAGGGAAATCATATTTCTTTAAAGAAACGCAACAATTCTCCTATCGTTAAAAGCATTCATAACAAGGGAACGCATAGGGTTCTTATATTAGCGAAACAGAGAGGAAAGCGCGAAATGTTCGCCCTGCAAAATTTCTAGAGTGTAGGAAAGTGTCGAGTTGTGGACGAGTAAAATTAGGAATTAGGAAGTGCTAGTTAGGGGATTTTGCATATGTACGCTAGGACCAGTAGCTAGGAACCTATTTCAGAATAGTTACGGCAACGAAAATGTACATTTCTTGGTTAGTGATAAATTTTGAAATAACTATTAGTTTAGGGGAAATAGCGATATCTGGCATTTATACGGCCAGCCAGAAACAGTTGTATTGAAATCGCGCATGAGTCAACTTGTCCCAGTGTTGGAAGAAAAGTTCCCAGCATAGTTATTTAACGACCCCCCAGTGCATAGTAAAGTACATTAACGTAAAGACAGTGCTGATATTCAAAGAGTAATAATTCATTTCGCATTTTAAAAACCCGCATGTAGCAAGAAAGTGTAGTTTTGTTTGTTTTCCCTTTTCGCCATCCATCCAATTCCAATTTCATCTTTGTCGCACGACGAAGCAAGACACTCTTAATCAGCTGTTTTCCCGCGCGTATTCGTTCCCACAACGTTCGTTCAAAGAACGAACCTCCTCCTTGTATGCTTAACGAAAATTGGGAAACTGTGTGAAACAATTTGAAACACCCGTGCGTACCATACCCTAAGTTTTCTGTGAGTGCAAGTAGTAGCAATTCCTAATATACTTAACTTAACGTAATTTCGCAACCATAATTTAATTATCATAACAAATACGTGCCATTACATTACAGAGAGAGAGAGACTGAGAGAGAGAGAGAGAGAGAGAGAGAGAGAGAGAGATCTTTTTTTCTCCTTTCACATTTTCCTACCTACTTAAGAGTTTCCCATAAATTATAAAAGGCAGATCTGTTGAAAGTCTCTCATTTTACCTTTACTCCCTACTTACCTTCTGCTCAGGCAGAGCATATACTGTATATTATATCTCACCTTCAGTGCCAATTCATGCACTGACATTTTGCATTGCTCCAGGCGGAGCGCACCGCACCACAGTGCTACCCAACCAAAGCAACCTCTTATAAGTCATTGCACCTGTATTAAAGAAACAGGATGCCATACAACCGGTGTTTCCACCCATAAGGACCGCAGCTCCTTCAGGAACACCCCATTAACAGTGCATCTGCTCATAAGGACCATAGAGCCTTCAGGAGCACTCCATTTACCAGCGTATCCGCCCATAAGGACTCAGACTTCCTTCAGGAACACTTTCCCCTAGTGTGACCCTTACACGGCACACTCCTCCACAGTGCCACCTCATTCAAAGGTGCCACTCATTGAAGTGCCACTAGTCTAAGGACACTTCCTCATCGTCACAAACCTTTTCCTCCGGGAACACCCAAGTACCTCACTCAGCACCCCTTCCCCATCAGCAACATGTCAACTGAGGAGCACCAATACTTTAGGAATATAGGGAAGGAGGACGGTCTTTCCAGCCAGGCCCTTCAAAGGTTTGTAAAGGAACAGATCGCTGAGAAGAGAAAGTATGAAGAAGAACAAAGGAAGCAAGAAGCCAAGTAGCGGAGAGAAGAAGCAGAAAGAGATGAGCGGAGAAGACAGCAAGAAGCTGAGCAGCGGAGAGAAGAAGAAGAGAGAGAAGAAAGACGAAGACAGCATGAACTACCCCTCAAAGACGGGGAGCTCGAGTTGGAGAGAGCCAAGAAGGAAAGCGCAGAAGCTTTAGCAGCACAGCAAACCTCTAGCCCCACTCCATCAGCCACAAATACCTCTCTGTCGACAGTCAGTAACCTTGTGGGAAAGTGGACTGAAGATGAGCCAGAACAATGGCTCGAAGAGATCAAATTCCTCTCCAAGACCTATGACGTCAGCCTGGCTGAGAGGGCCTTACTGCTTACCAAGCACCTAGACGGTAAGGCTAAGGCTGCTCACCGAGCCCTGGAAAGAGATCAACGAGGGGACATGGCTGCTGTCCGTGAGGCCATCGCTAAGGCGTATGAAATCACCCCTGAGAGGTGGAGACAAAGATTCAGAGGTATGGCTAAGAATGTCGGCTGGTCCTGGACGGAATGGGCTTGTCACAAAACCCAAGCGGGGACCCGCTGGCTAGAGTCTATGTGGTGCGACACCTTTGAGGATTTGTTTAACCGGACCATGCTGGAGGATCTCTTCCAGTGTGCGCCCGGGCCTCTGGCTGTGTATCTTAATGATAAGCAGCCAGCCACCCTTAAGGAAGCCTGCCGCTTAGCTGATGCCTGGGAGACATACAATCCTTCCCATGGCACCTTGCAGCGCAAAATAGTGCCATCTGGACACCTCTCAGGCCTCAATCGCTCATGGAACGGCCCGCCTAACAAACCACCGTGTCTCATCTGTAAAAGGTATGGCCTTGCCGAAGCAGATTGCCACTATAAAGATAGCAATCAGCAGGGCAACAACTCTCGGCAGCCTACCAGCAACCGTCAGCCCTCCTCTCCGCCTAATTCAACACTGGCTTCCTAGCACACCGTCACTGCCGAGAAATCAACCTATCACCGGGGCCCTTGCCGAGACTGTGGAGCTTCAGGACACTCTTCTGCTGGGCATCCTGCATGCCCAAAACATGTGGTCACGCCCAGGCACGTGAACATGATCAGTGCCACCACCTCCTTAGCTGAGACGCCGGAGAGAACTCACCCTGAGAGGGTCTGGACACAATCCATCTCAGTGGCTTCTCTGGACGGTTCTTGCTCTCCAGTGCGCCTGCCAACTACTGCCGACACTGGCTCAGACATTAGTATGATCGATTGGGCCCAGGTGCCCGCCAGTGCCACAGTAGAGGAGCACACCAAGTGGACCATGACCTGGGTGGATGAACAGTCCCTGACCGTCCCCACAGTTAAGCTCAGGGTGATTACCCCTTGGAGCGATAAGGTGCATCGTCTTGGCGTTGTCAAGCGTATTGGGCATGGAGTGGAGTTCCTGCTTGGTCGAGACATCCTCTGGGGATGTCCCACCCCCACCCCACTCTGTTGCCTCACTGCTTCCGCAAGCACCTCCAGCACCACATCTTCAGATAGGGACACAGGCTGTGTGACAGCTGTGCCCCCGACAGCTGATACTAACCCACCACAAACACATTCCTAGGCCTAGTCCAACATCAATTCGCAGTCAGTGCCACTTGCAAGCACTGGTCAGTGCCACGCTCCACCCATCTTGGCTGGATGCTCCCTGCAAAGCGTACTTCCCGAGCCTGGCCCTGAGTTAGTGCCAGTGCCGGACCCCAAACATGACTTGGATCCTCCTACAGGAGATCCACCAAATATCACCACTGTGATCATTGCACAGTGCGAACCTCCGACCCCTGATGTTTCTTCTTCCCACACTCTTCCACCTGCTGAGGACGACCCTCTAGCAGGCCTGGAAGTTGCCTCTTTTCTGGTTGACCAGGAGCTGCCCGGCCGGGATGCAGACGCTGGTTTCCTTCCCACGATGGTTGTCGCAGCAGCCGAAGTAGGAGGCCAGCCCGTAGCCCTCGAAGTTTGCCCCTGATCCTGCTCCTGACGGCACTCCTGTCCGTTCTTCAGAGTCAGTATCTTCACCGCCCCCTAGGAATGGCCTAGCCAGACCCTGGAGGCCCCCGAAGAAGAAGGGGTGGAAGAACCTTACTTAGTGAGTCAGAGCCATAAGCTCTCTTGGCACTCGTGCCCGTTGGCACAGTGCTGCTTCCATCTCAGAGCGATCCTGGCACCTGCCCAGAGAGGGTAGCCTGTTTGACCTCTGAGCCCGTAGCATTAACTATTAACCACTTAGGCCTTTGTACTACTAACCCTTTCCAACTAACCTCCTTCCAACCGACTCTAAACTCAAACTGATATATTACTTAATCATACATTGTGAATTACCCTTCAGGTTCGTCATGTTGCAATTTGTTGCATGTTAGTCGTACAGTGTAGTGCCGATGATAACTCAGTGCGTGCCATTCTTTAGTGCAAGTTAGTGCAGTGCCAGAGTCGTTGGGATAGTAGGTTAGGTTAGGTTAAGTGTTTGCAGTGTGCATTTGTCTAGGTGTAGATTTCTCCCATCATCCTAGCCAGTGAGTAGCCGTGTCTATACCCTTAGTTAGGTTAGGCCTGTAAATTAGCCAATTCAGAACCCCTCTTAGCATTTAGGTAGGTTCCTTTAGATGTGCAGAGCCACAATCCACCTTATGTAGGGTCACGGGCCAGTCGGGAGGAATTAGCTAAGATCCTCACACCCGAAAGGGTGTGAAGGACCTTTTTTAAGGGGGGACCTGTCAAGAATAGACATCCCTCCCTTCCTGTATATTAATTCCAGCAATCAATTTTGAATTAATCTGTTATCCCTCTGCCTTTCGAATCAGGCGTCTCAGGAAATCGCTCTTATTTGAACCAGTTCACAGCTTTTAGTAGACCTCCCTTCCCCCCCTTAAAAGATCGTACGATGCTGGAATAATACCCAAACCCCCGTCTCCCCCCCATCGCCTGAGATGGGGTAGCAATTAGTGTTCAGGAAGCCCAATAGGCGTATCGAGATTAGGGGATGCGGTATGATTTTATTCAGTAAACCCTTAGTCGTAAGGTCTCTTTTTCTCTGTGATTTTGCTGGCGTATGACTCCTTGCAGGTACATTATGGCCCAAAAACGAAAATACCCCCCAGGACGCCATGTTTTGAAAACAGAAGGGCCCACTCCTTCGTCTGATCTCGTCTGTACCGGACGTGCGACATTTCCCTGCTCCGCTGGTGTGACGATCATCGACGGACAGCCAAATTGATTGTTAGGCGCCAACAATTTTCATAAAATTTGTGTACGTTTGCGAATAGTCAAATAGCCAGCCCTGTCCCTTGTACTTAACTCCTTAATTTCCATTTCTTTCAACTTTAACCTCTCCCTCCAAAACACAATCCTCCCTTGTTCGCCTACCTGTATCCCCATGCCTTGCCATTTACGTCCTTCGAATTCAAGTAAAGATCCAGTGCTAATCAATTATCCCTCCACCAATGCAATTCAAGGGCTATTTAAGTTAAGCTATAACAGTGTTCATGTATCTTTGTGTGAATGAACTCAAGTGTTCATTGTTAAAGCTCACGTGGCTCTGATTCCCTGATTGCATATACGTGAGTCCAGCATAAGCATCTTCTAGGCTACGTTATATTTTGTATTTAAGAACATGTATTGGGTGATCTTTCGGAGGAAGATTTCATTTCCCTTAGTTTGAGCAGGGCTAACTCAAAACGTCTCTTTCAGGAAGGACACATGGCACGATCACAACCCATGCTCCAGTACCCCACCTGCCACCCAAATAATTCCTGGTTGCAGTTATTACCAATTTCCGTTGTGGCCCAAAGGTTCATATGAATTATTTTCCCATCCTGGAGTTCCATCCTTTGTATTACCTGAGACTATTTCATGTAATCAGAGCAAGACTAAATGTATTATTTTCATTGGACTGATTGTGATGCACATTGGCCCCATTTTTAATCAACTTGATTGTTACCAATCTTTGCAGGCGTATTCTATGTGTCCTATTTATGAGTTTGCTCACCCTCCCTAGTTATTATGCTGGTTGTTATCTCATCGGTTATTTGCTAAGTCTCTGTAAATAAATCCCTGTAAATTTGTCAAAGAATTCTAATTCCAGTATGGCGACCTTCCACCTCAAATTGTAAATCCCGGAAATTCTAAGGTAAGTTTTCACATAGCTTATTCCTTTTGCTCATAAACTGGACTTCCTTGGTTTTAGGCAGCATCAATTATAGTTTTTTTATTGAATTTTTCACCAATGCGAGGCCAGTTTATGACTATATATATATATATATATATATATATATATATATATATATATATATATATATATATATATATATATATATATATATATATATATATATATATATATATATATATATATATATATATATATATATATATATATATATATATATATATATATATATATATATATATATATATATATATATATATATATATATATATATATATATATATATATATATATATATATATATATATATATATATATATATATATATATATATATATATATATATATATATATATATATATATATATATATATATATATATATATATATATATATATATATATATATATATATATATATATATATATATATATATATATATATATATATATATATATATATATATATATATATATATATATATATATATATATATATATATATATATATATATATATATATATATATATATATATATATATATATATATATATATATATATATATATATATATATATATATATATATATATATATATATATATATATATATATATATATATATATATATATATATATATATATATATATATATATATATATATATATATATATATATATATATATATATATATATATATATATATATATATATATATATATATATATATATATATATATATATATATATATATATATATATATATATATATATATATATATATATATATATATATATATATATATATATATATATATATATATATATATATATATATATATATATATATACATACATATATATGTTTGTGTGTGTCCTCATGTGAAAACATTCTAACTATTGAGGCTCTTTATTCATTGTAGGTCAACGATCTTGAAGACCAAAACTGCATGGGCAAATTCAATTTATATTATCATTTTTAATTAAGACTAGACCACCGATAACCTTTTGGTCAATTTTTCAGTTACATTTTTAACAAAAGGACCATATCCAAACCAGTGATAATACCCATTCCCATATCTCTACTGTACCTATACCCATACCCATACCTGTGACTGATTCCATACCATACTCATACCCACATCTCTACCATACCCATACCTATATCCATACTATACCCATACCCATGCCTGTACCCATACCCATACACATATCTATACCTTACCCAAACCTATACCCATACCCATATTTGTACTATACCCATACCCATATCTGTACCATACCCATACCCATTCCCATAACTGTAACATACTCATACCCTTACCTATACCTGTACCCATACCCATACCCATACCTGTACCATACCCATACCCATAACAATACCCATGTCCATACCAGTTTCCATACCATACCCATACTCAGATCCATGCCATACTCCTACCCATACCCATACCCACAGGTAAATCAACCCTACTAATAATAGTCAGCAAAAGTCTATGGGCTGCACCATACCCTTTTACCTTCCAGTGTGCAAAGAAACAAACAAACAAAAAGCAAACAAACAAACATTTCAGTGTTTTAGTATTATACTAGACCATCCATGACCCGTTGGGTCATTTTTTCATTTACTATATTTTTAACAAAAGGTCCATATCCTTAACCATACCCATACCAATATCTGTATCATACCCATACCCATACCCATATCCATACCATACCCATACCCATATCCATACCTATGCCCATACCCATGCCCATCTCTGTAATATACCCATACCCATATCCATACCATACCAATGCCCATATCTGTAACATACCTTTACCCATACCCATATCCATTCCATACCAATATCTATACCCATACCCATACCCATATCTGTATTATACCCATACCTAAATCCATTCTATACCCATACCCATATCTGCACCATACCCTATCCATATTTATACTCACCCATATCAATGCCAATACCCATACCCATATCCCTACCATGCTCATACCCATATCAATGCCATACCATTCCCATACCCATACCCATATCCATATCCATACCATACCCTATCCATATTTTACCCACCCATATCAATGCCAATACCCATACCCATACCCATATCCCTACCATGCTCATACCCATATCAATTCCATACCATTCCCATACCCATATCCATATCCATACAATACACATGCCCATATCTGTACCATAACCATACCCACAGCTAAATTAACCCTACTAATAATGGTCAGCAAAAGTCTACGGGCAACCCCAGCCCCATTTACCTTCTGGTCATATCAATCGCCATGGTAGTTGGTGGTTAGTAAAGCTCAGCAACCTGGAGTGCACAAAAACCCTGACTTTGGCCCTCTATAACTCTGGAAATATTCAACCAACTGGGATGAAACTCTGGCTTTAGAGGTTTCCCACTAAGGTCTCTAATCATGCCAAATTTCATTGAAATCCGTTAGGCTGTTCCAGAGGGTATGGGTATGGTATGGGAATGGTTTGGATATGGGTATGGGTATGGTACTGATATGGGTATGGAATGATATGGTATGGGTATGGATATGGGTATTTGTATGGAATGGATATGGTATGGCTATGGGTATAGGTGTGGGTATGGTAAGGATATGGGTTTAGGTATTGGTACAAGTATGGATATGGGTATAGGTATGGGTATGGTACAGATATGGTATGGGTATGGGTATGGATATAGGTGTGTGTATGGGTATGGAATAGATGTGGGTATTGGTATGGGTATAGGTATGGGTATGAGTATGGTACAGGTTTGTGTATGGGCATGGGTACAGTACAGATATGGGTATGGGTATGATACAGATATGGGTATGAGTATGGTACAGCTATGGGAACCAGCAAATGCGAGCAATAGCAATCATATATATATATATATATATATATATATATATATATATATATATATATATATATATATATATATATATATATATATATATATATATATACATATATATATATATATATATATATATATATATATATATATATATATATATATATATATATATATATATATATATATATATATAATTTTCAACAGGTGAAATCTGACATATGGTCTTTATTTTATTCTCCATGCAGTTAATGAGTCAGGCAACTTACCCTTTACCTCTTTAGGCATTCATTGACAGATTGGCACTCATTAATCGTTTATCTTTACAGCTGAAGACAGACTGTGAATGAATTCTCTCTTCATTAGTAAAACGGGCACAGAAACTTTTACCATTATTAGGAATTGGTATATAAATAATCTGCCGCACTGAATAATGGACAAAATATAGGTACGGCGAATTCGCGTTTATATTTTTCATCGTTCAGTTGTGAGGAATTAAAAGTTTCGGTGAAACGGTTGATTCACTAGATACAGAACCTTCAGTTATACGATCCAAAAACCACATTAATACACATCCATGCGAAATTGTGCAAAAGTTTTTTTTTTATTTTACCGGAATATTTCCGTAGCAAATAATTTTAGGAACCCTTGCATTGTTTTTTCTGTTGATGAACGTCTGCCACAGGTGGATGAACCACAAACCATTCTACATAAACGAACCACAGAGGATTGACTCCATTAATCAGAGCTGGATTAAAAAGACTGCGGGTAAAATGGCAATCGAGATTAATCAGAGAAATCTTCCAGTGGATAATTGTATTGGGAAATTGCATCACACTTTGCAAAAGATATACAACTTTCACTGTCTTTAAACGATTCATTGTTTCAGCTTTCCCAAAACGAAAACAAAAAGAAAACAGTTTGAAAAGATAGTAAATCGGTAAAACCCCACATGCCTCTATAAAACAAATAACCTTTTTAACTAATGATAACGTCCACTAAGTTATTCAAATGCCCTTTTTTTAATTGGAAAAACTATTTTCTGTGGCTGTTGTTGAGGTTATCGTTTGTCTTCTTTTGCCAGTTTAGTGTTTTCATTTAGATTTTTCAAAAATAGTTTAGTACTAAATGTTTTGTCACGTATGTTTTATATTAGTTTCTGATAAAAAGTAAGTTATTGGTTGGTTTATGAGAAGAAATAATCCCTCATTCATCTGTCCGGAAGTCTTGTTAATCATCCACAGAAAAGAAAACAAAAGTAGATACTGAACACAGAGAGAGAGAGAGAGAGAGAGAGAGAGAGAGAGAGAGAGAGAGAGAGAGAGAGAGAGAGGATGAGTATTGATAAAACGTTATGTTGTGAATAGTCTCTGCATTGCCCCTTATCCCGGTAAAAAAGTAAGTTAGTAACGCATTACTACTTATTGATGAAAAAGGATAAAGTTTCACCAGGTAGTGTTGCCTTCCTCTACCTCTTTTCCACTATTGCAAGGGTGAAAGTGTCTCACATTCGCCATAATAGCAACTTTAATTTCTCTTAGGGAAAGCTGTTCAGAAGAGTTTAAGGAACTGGTTATTAATTGATCTTAAACGTTGCCCATGTGTGGAAATTAGTTCGCAAATGGCTCCTGGTTGCGAAATGCAGTGTTTGTAATAATCGTACCTTAGAATGATCCCCATAGACCAGCAAAAACGCTGTTATAGTCACTCTTATTTTCATGGGAGGGAGGCAAACTACTTAAACTTTCACCCAAAGCAAACAATTCTAGTGTCCGCTATACCATTAGCAGACCAGCGTCATACGTAAAAGTAATATGAAGTTAAACAAAAAATGTGACGAGGTAAACCTCTGAAAAGTTAAAAGAATGGATGGCGATGGTGGTTAGCTCCTCCAGCGGTCACATCAGTAAAGGAAATGGTCAACCGCCCAACTAGGTCATATTTTCATCTCCTCTGTTTATATTTCTGGCTGCTCTCCTTCCTACTTGATCTTCTCACGGGCTGTTGCGATGTTGCACGTAACCCTTCCTCCGGGGAGTCTCATAGAATACAGGTACGGACTCCCGGGTGTTACGGAGTACCTGTAAAGGGACAGGAGAGGCAAAGGTAGCATCAGATGAAGGAAAGACAGAGCCTGTCCTAACACTAAAGTCTATAACGAATGTCCTAAGTAATAATTAACCATAGGGTCCTCGTTAACAAACGACTCGTTTCCTTTAAAAGATTCCCCCACGTTTATAGCGGTGTCTTCTACTAACCGTCTTATGTTTTACATTGTTACTTTTAAAAATTATGCTTGCACCATTCCAGTCAGGTCTAGATTATTGTTGAATGCATGAGTTACTATTGCGATGTTTTGTGAATGTAGGGAAAATGCTCGTTTATGTTACCCCAAGCGTGCAGTTAGCCCCTGTCCACATTCTCCAAAATATTTCCCCCTGCAGCTTCTACAAGGTAATTCATGCACTCATGGAACTGTGGGAATTTTATCGTTTTTGTTATTTCTTATCAAGTTGTGTTTATTGTATTAACGTATTTAAATAAAATTTTAGTGTCATTCTGTTTATTTTTGTACAAATCTGCAAATGTTCCCGACGTTAGGATTGAAAGGTAATGTTATATATCTATTTGGTTTCCCTTATTAATATCTTTGGGACAGTAAAACGACCTCCTCGCTCGAGAAAACGACTCCTCAATAAAGTGGGTAGGATATCTGAGGCTCTTGAAAGTTGACATTACGCGTTGTAATTCCCCGTCTACATATTCTGGGTCCCATTTCTTAAAGGCACGTAAGGCAAAATTCATGACTACTTTGCTTTTGATTTTATTTGAGTGAAACGAATAATAATGGGTGTAACTTTCCGAATTTCTTGATTTCCAATATACTGAACATTTAAACATCTGACTGTTACAATCTATAAAGACCAAAACATCTAAAAAGGGCAACTTTAAATCCACTTCCATATCTACAGTAAACTTATTTCTACTAATTTGGTTAAATTTTTTAAGAGAAAAGAATGGCGGACCCATTCTTTTCACTGATCAGACTATGTATTACGTCAACAGTTTTTCAGTTTAACAGTCAGGGGTTTGCACAAAGGGAAAGTGTTGCTATGGGCTCCCCATTGTCCCTGGTCCTAGCTAATATCTGTATGGAATTTGTAGAAAGGGAAATTCTAAGTAGATGTGATGAAGCAGCCAAGCCAGTTTTATGGGTGAGGTATGCAGATGATGTTTTCGCAGCTATAAGAGGAACTGGGGAAAATTTAACCAACTATGTAAGCAACGTTGTCCATCGACGCCTGAGGGAAGCGGCCAAGGAACTACAAGAGCATGAGGACATCATCGTCCGCAGTGTGGAAAAGACTGCTGCCTATGTTCTCATCTGCACCAAAGATTACCACCGGAAGCTAGATGAGATCCTGGCGGACGACGCTAAGTTTTTATGTATAACCAGGAACTTGAATGGTGACATCAGGTGTGAGCCCAACAGAATCATTGAAACAGTCAACTCTGCCTCTAACGCTCTCTACTTGCCAGAGATTGTGGGCTACTGCGATTGTGGCTACATATACGGGAACGTGAAAAACACACAAGTGAGGCTACCCTCTGTGCCCCATTATTAGCTAAATCCCCACTATGATTTACCAGCTTGCCAAGAGGCTTAACACGATTCTCACTCCATATGTTCCTGGTGACCACAACCTGAAGTCCTTAGCAGAGCTCCTAGAAGCCCTCAGAGTGACACCCCACGCAGGAATCACTCTCTCATGGATGTGGAGTCCCTCTTCTCAAAAGTGCCTGTTGATGAAACAATCCAAATAATTTGAGATTGCGTATACAGGGACCCTACCACTCTATCGCTAAACATTTCCGAACACGCCCTCCATACCCTCTTGGAGAAATGTACCAATAAGGCCCCTTTCTTCATCCACAGGGTCCATATGTACAATCAAATTGACGGGGTAGCAATGGGGTCTTCCCTTGGAGTCCTCTTCAATCATTTTTATATGGGTACCGTTACCACACCATTTTTCATTATCTGCACTTTTACAGAGAATAAAACTGCTTTATAAATGCTGTTTATAGTTCTCTTTGCTAAAATATGAACATTGATTAGTTGTTGACCAAAAGTGAGTCGTAGGAAAAATTGAAAAGACTCAACAAAAGTTTAATTCATACGACACAGCCATCCTTTTTAACAAGACATGATTAAGAGAGGGTCTACTGCTTTCCTATTATTATTATTATTATTATTATTATTATTATTATTATTATTATTATTATTATTATTATTATTATTATTATTATTATTATTATATGCATTCAATGACAAAGATATTAATATGTAAATATGTAACAGAAAAGATAAAACAATGAATCAACCTTTAGTTCATGCTAATAAATTACAGTCCTTTTTTTTTCTCTTATCCGATTATTTACTGAAAGTTTTGTTTTTGTCAAAACCATTGACATCCTGGGCCTCCCCATCACTAATCTTATTAATTAGAAAATATTTCAAAGATACATCGCCAAAAGTTGAATATAAAAAATAAACTTTTGAAATGAACAAAGCAAATGGTCTCTAATATTTGCAAGCACTCTCTACTGATGCTTGAAAAAAAGCAATGAGAATAAAAACTCGTTGACAGAATGGACATTCGATACTTGAAGCCGAGAGTTCATAGGAGTACATAAAAGGGCCCTTGATAATTTAGGAAAGTACGAACAATACTCTCTCGATGGACTCTGCAAAATTTCATGGAAAAGGATATTTTGGAGGTATTTATTTCTCTTTTATTCTAGAATATTTTCTCTTGCATCGAGTTTTGTATCAGCACTTGTGTTCTTAGCTTCCTTAAAATACTAATGTGTTTTAATGCTTTATGATCATCTTGAACATGACATTAATCTCTAAATTTTCTTCCTCTTTTTCTTACAGGGGCTAAGAAGTGTGGGGTAGTTGTCTTCCTTTCCTGTATGTGAAATATTGTTACTTGCTATACATACAAATACTCCGTAAAGAATAACACAGATTTTCAGTTTTACAATATAGAATTCCTTTTTGCTAAGCAAAGGATGTATCCTTTTATTCTTTTCTGAATGACATAAACTTTTATTTTCCTATACTCTACCAACTTGACGAAAAGAAGGAACAATATATTCTTCGAAGTCTTCTCAATTCTCTTATTAGAAAATGTAAGCGGGTCATTAATAAAATAATAAATATATTTCGGAAATTCTAATAGGAATAGTTAAGAATCCCCTTCATGAGAACAGTAAAGTCGGTATGTAATTTGAGACTTGGACGGCTCGAGCGTGTGCCAGTGTTTTACGAACTCCAGTGGAAAATATGAAGTCTCTCTGTTATAAACATAGTCGAGAGTCTTCTAAAAGTATAAAGATTTAGTCCAATATAAATACACTCAAGCGGTTGCTGAAAATATAGCCTAAGGATTATCCCTGCTACACTGATCATAAACTCTTTCATTTTTTACTTTAAAACTGCAATGCCTTTGATAGTAATAATTATTTTCATTTCTCCCTAATACTGCAAGATAATTCCGAAACAGAATAATGTCTTTCTTAAAACATGCTTGCTAGCATTTTTAAATGTAAAGCTATGGTCAAATGTCATGCAACATGACTTTTTGTCCAAAACCTCAGATGTAACGGAAACATTGTGCGGTTGCCAAGTACCGTTAAATCTTTTATTTTTATTTTAATGTCATTTATGTTGATAAATATGTGAATTCATAGCTAACATTTTCCCTATGAATTAATAGATATCATATATTTTATTCCTTGATATTGTTCGTAATTTACATGAAATGAATTGAAGATACTCATACTTTTTTTTTACTGCTTAGCTCAAAGCATAGTGTGACAAGGTTGGCACTACTGGCAAAGCCAACTGGCACAGCTTGTTACTAGAAGCGCTCATCGTAACTACCTCAACACCATGTAAAAATAGACCTAATTAATAGGGTCAACAGTTATAACAAAATTTTCGAAGTAGAAATATGAATTACAGATAACTTTCTTAGAAATTTGGTCTCAGGCTGTATTCAAACTGTCCATATGTTGCACTAATGATGTATAGATCTAATAAAAAATCTAAAGTTTCTGAGATGCAATCTACTTTACCAAGGGATTTAATTACAGAGACTACCAGTTCTTAAATAAACCACAGTAGTAATTGCCCAAATGAGGAAAAGGTTCAAAATATCAAACGACAGAGAAAAGGACAAATTATAGATTAAAGGGAGCCTAGGATTCCGCAGAGCCAATAGTTTTTTTGTAATCCTAAAGTCTACTTAAATTTATTTCAACTTTGATATATAAAGTTTTCCCGTTTTCAGTCAAGAACTTAAAATTTGTTGGTAAGTTAGACTGTCAACTTCCATCATAGATAAGACTAACAAAGTAAAGTGCAGAATTACTCTAAATATGGAATTTAGTAAAAAAAAGATAACCGAATTCCAGAGATAAGTTTGATCACTTCTCTCACTTAACGCTGGAATTACTAGATATCAGGTTGCGTTTTTTTTTCATCTGCACGGGGAAATATCTTCATAGATTTTAGTTTGTCTTGGGATATTCTTATAATTTTAATCAAATTATTCTAGGATAAAAGAATAACCACAAGTTTCGCGATTTAAACCCAGTGTAAGAATCAGCTATTCAAATAAAATGTCCTCCTCTATTCTTGGTGGGGTAATCTGCGAAATAATGATTAAAATAGTGATCACAAAACTGGTATCTCTCTCTCTCTCTCTCTCTCTCTCTCTCTCTCTCTCTCTCTCTCTCTCTCTCTCTCTCTCACGCATAAATAAAATATGAAATAGAATAAATAAAGATCTCTCATGACCATTCTTCATCATTTCAATTATATTAACAATAGTTCTACCTGCACACTATATTTTTTCACCTGCCCCAATTTTTGTGTTCTATTGAATCATTCATTATTCTTCTCTCAGTCATTATATTACTTGTTTACTAACCGTTCAACAACCCCTCTATCCCACTGAATGTCTCTAACTATTCTCATCTCCACATCTATCCTGAATCGTTCAAATCCCTCTGCAAGAATCTATCTGTTCATAAGTGCATCGTCATTGTACCTCGCAGCAACTCTGTGCGTCTATCATTTCAAACATCACAGTTTCTTTTCCTGATTCAACAAACGTCAGAAAATGGACGGTTTAACTGTAAATGACAGATTTAAATCGAAGAATACATTTTAATTTTCGAATTTTCCTTTTACTTTTTACTTTATTTTGCGCTAAATATGAGAAGAAATGGGTTAGAGCTTGAGGTCTATTCCTTATGCCCTCTGGAAATCTCAGATAACGTCAGTCTGAGGGTGGAAACACTTAAACATATTTTTTTGTTTAGTCTTTTGGTATGTGAAGGTTTCCTATCATTCCTTGATACTGAAGCTAAACCACATATATTTTTCCTTCCTAAAAGTTCACAATATATGTTTATTGGGAACTTCTTTTCATTGAACAGTTGGTGTTAAATGATAATCCTGTAATACCATGATTCTAATGTGCCAACGAAGTCAGCAATCCACCTGAAAAATATTTTATGCTTCTTGACCAATGTTAATCGTAATTCACTTAGCCATATAGAGAGAATGTTACACACTACAAATTATGTTACACTAAACCTTCATGAGAATATCAATAAAACATTTATAAAATGACAGCTTACTTAGAATTCTAATTTCTCTGTTGACACCTGGTAATGAAATGTAATCCTAATACAAGCAAGAATTAAGGAGAATCCAAATAATTTACAGATAGTTCTTGGAACTTATAAGTCCTGAAAAATATAAAATAAAAATTTGGGTGAAATTTAAACGCTCACAATTAGGATTTTTGTTTCAAGGTGAGGAAAATATGGATTTTGTAAAGACTACCCAAAGGAAAATACTACCTGGAATCAGGAAAGAATATAACACCACAACGAAAGAGGAACTTCTGATTAAATCTTTGCGTCCTCAACTTTCGGTATGGAGTTTTACCAGGAAATCTCTAATTCTAATTCCAGGCGTCTGTCGGATTAATTTTTGAAGTTTTAACTGTTTTCAACATAAATCACCACATGAAATTTAAGACTAGCCTTTTTTCCACTCGACTACATGTGGGATTCGCACTTGATATGAATATAAATTTCTTTCCCAAGCTCTGAGGAAACGAGCACATATCTAAGTCTTGAGACCAAATGGTCTTCATAAATAAGCAAAAATTATTATAAAAAAATTGCTTAAAATTCAAGAGCTGGTTTCTAACAGCAACGCATAAGGAAGAGGAACTCTCACATTACTGTAAGCTTATGCGCAAAATGTTTACTGCCTGTCGATTCGCTGTTTAAAACAATAGTAACTTGAATTGTTATTTCCTGTCACATAATTGTTTCCAAATGAACCATTGTCTACAAAAAGGACCATACTTCGTTGATAATTGGGTATATGAAGAAAACCTTCTATTTAATGTTACTGTTGAAATCCTAACTAAACCCAAAGAGAATGCCCCTCTTTCTATTATTATTGTGCTTATTTTAATCGTTGTAGTAATTCTGCACCATACCATAGTTTCTCTTGCTGAGTTCATTTATCTAAACTGATGTAAAAAGATTTTTATAGAAGTGCCATTTGAGAATGAAAAAGTGAGGCTGAAAACCGTTCATTGCAGGATTACTCAAGGGTGTTAAATGTCGATGGAGGATCTACTGTAATTTTCTTACGATACTATTAAAAATGATATTCTTTTTATCAAATTTTGTTCTATATTGCTAAACTGTATATATACATTTGCAGTGAGAATTTTTAAGTGAGCTGAAATTCTTCTAAAGACTAGAATATTTCTGATGCAACGAAAATGCACCACATAATTGAATTCTATAATTTGTAGTAATTATTCCATGTAACTTTCAATTTCCTATGATATACAAATGGTGTGATGGTGTTTAGTATTTACTGAGAATTAATACATAAAATAGAACAAACCTTATAACGAAGAATATGAAAAAAGTTGTGGCCTGAAGGATCTTGAATTATATTACTTATATTACATATTACTACGAATAACCATTTACAGACTCGATGTCCGATATAACCAAACACAAAAAATGAGGAAAAACAAGATTGGCGTTTCTTGAAACAGCAGTGTACAACTATGAAGAATTATCGATTTACCCTTAGTTTAGGACAGAAATATAATATTGACTTTTGACTGGCCGACCGAGAGTTCAATTCTTATTGGTTGTCCCAAAGTTATTTCCATGGGAACCATGCGTTGCTGTTGGAAATCTTCATAAACCCACAGGGAGTTTTCCTCTTTCTATTATTATAGTGCTTAGTATAGGTATGCTTTTGGTTTTAGACGAAAAAAGTATAAAAAACTATTTATTCATTGTGATAATTTTAAATCTTTGCAGTAATTTTGCTGCTTACTGCAATTTCTCATACAGGGTTCAGCTATCCAAGTTTATATGAAACTAAAAAAATGTTATTGTTGCATTATGCATTGGTGTCAAATTTCGTTTGAATTACAAGAAGCTTGCTATATACGGATGGTCCTCGCACATACTTTAAGTAGTGCAAAACATTCCATTACAGCAATTTTTATCGTTTACGTTCCCCAGTTTATCAGCAACTACATTTCTTTCCTTGCATTTTGCTCCAAGTTGCTAGGGCAGGACATTAAAAGCCTGCCGTCCTATTCTACTGGCAAAATTAAAACTGAATCAAGAATTTTATCAAACATAACAGAACTATTACGTTTCATTGCAATTAATCTGTCTAACCTTCTTTATAAATCAAAATCTTGAAGGGGTGGTTTCGCAGTTATAATCTTAAAACATAATAAGGGGTTATACTGCACGATGTGGGAAAGCTTTGTGGCAACCAAACGCCTTAATTTTCTAAATTACATTACAAATTATCATCAATAATCTTCTGAATTCTAAATAATCGACATGAACACACACACACACACACACACAAACTGGTAAAAACACATAAGTGAGAGGAACTTATGTCCTGCTTTTCGACTGGCGGCTAACAACGACTGGAGCTCGAATTCTGATTGATTGACTCGTAGGCGTTACCAAAATAACCTGATGTTTACTCAACGCATTGAACTACAGTACTGGAAAAAAATAGAGATAATAAATGAGTAAAACTACGATAAAAACTATTTTTATGTTAAGAGATTAAGAGCGATTTTGCGAAAACCATCGCCAAAATCTTTCCTGAATAATTAATTTTAAAGTACTGGCGATATTGCTAAAGTCGTTTCCTTTTCATGCACATTACCTCAAGCTATGGAAACAATGGCTTCTCTCTTGTAAACAGACTTACTTTAATGCTTTTCCATTTACGTAAAGGAAAAGATGGCGCCTCTAAAAGCATTATATTTGTGACAAGTTTTGATTATTTTCTCACTGTAACAAGTGGAAGGGTAAATTATGTAAATCATTGCTGAAAAACTTGCAAGATAGTGACATTTGACAAATATTCTGTACGTGTAATAATATTCCACTATTTCTTTGGCACACAAATCAGAACAACAGTAAATAACATTGTAAGCAATGACCAGACATGTTTACCATAATCGTAGCATGAGATTAAACCAACTATGTCGTTGCTAATAATAATAATGACCTTGTGTTAACAAAAGGAAAGAATATTTATAAAAAAGATGCTAATCTTTCCGTAACTTGAGGTAAAGAGTATGAGAAGCAATCGACCCCGGCAGTATTCCTAATACTTAAAAAAAAAAAAAAAAAAAAAAAAAAACCACTTATTGAAGAATTGTCTTGATGGTGGTAATCACCAACAGTCTCTTAATCTTTTGTAAAAGAAATTTATGCAATGCTCTATTTAATAACAAAATAGTTTTTTACTTGAAAGAACTCCAGTCCTGTGTATAAACAGTAGTTTTCTTAACAACAACTATGAGACAACCTATCAGAATTAGAGCTACGGGAATTTTCATCGACCAGTCGAAATACAGTATATATACAGTATATTTAACATTTAAACTATATAGCGAGCTCTCCTCACTTTATGCGTTGCTATTTGGAACAAAATGTAAGGAAAACTTAAATTTGCTGGTTATTTTTGGTGTTATACTGTTTATTTCTAGTCGAGTAATCTACAATGTAATTAAGAATATTAAGGCGCTTGAAGAACCTTATTACAACGATTCTAGGAAATTACAGGAAATCTTTTAAATATTACCATTTTTCTATTAATAATTTTGTTATTTTGCCATGAAATGGATATAACTCTGTTAGCACTTACTTCATTCAGAAAAAGTTTAATTCATAAACATATTCTTGCTGTAAATGTACATTTCCAGTTTAGCAATACAGACCCAGAAGCTTATTAACCTGGGATCCATGTTCATTTCATGCAGAATGTTCTTTATTTTTTGTGACTACATGCATCTTTCTTTGGAGCGGATTCATAGCTTTCACTGCATTTTCAAAGAGACCTTTTCAAAGAATTATTGAAACCGGAAGTTATAATAATTTGTATACAGAAGTTTCAGATGTTAAAATGAAAATTTCCATCAAGAAGTAAATTACATGCTTTTAAGCTTTACATGTGTCAGCATTTAAAAAGATTTCCAGAACCTCTTTGAGTATTTCTTTTTTAACAACCTGTTTATGCAAGTCAGAGATATTAGAAAGTTCCAAATTTAATTCAAATGGGGGTGAAATTAAAATAATGATGTACTGAAGCCAGACAATATGCATTGATCTGCTTCGTGCAATATCTAGATCGTGTGTCAAAAGCTCTTGATAATATGCATTTCTGATATTTCTGTTATTTTTTTCTTTACATCACAAGGTTACCTTTGAAATGTACAGTTATTTCATTTACCCATCGTTCACGCAATTATTGAACAAGTAATCTTAGTCTATTTTCCAAACAGTGTGAGGGAATATATTCGCAATGTAAACAGTTTTTCAATATCATAATTTTAGTATGTGGTAGTGGCTTGTTTTTCTACAAGCAGAGTAATACACATGCAGGGTTTGATGATAAATACTGCATGCTCTTCCACGTTCTTTTAACGAACTCGTGAAGGCAGTCTTAAAACGTACCTTTACAATGTTTTATTTTTTATGATTTCCTAGATTAATTTGTTTCTGTTTAAGGAATTCAGTAGAAAATAACAATGAGCTGGAGTAATTTTAGTAATATACATTTTATGAGTTATGATCATTTGAGCAAAGTTAATTATAGACATTTATCATCATTAGGAGACAAGAACATAATTTAAATGAAATACCCCTTAAGTGCTGCACCTTCATATAATTATTATGCAAATTACTGTAACAAATGGCTGTAAACTATTACGTGCTTTGTAAAGGGCGCATACTTAATTGGTCTAGGGACCGTAATCAATACAATTACAGTGATCTACAGGAAAGTCATTCTGTTTTGCTCATTTCACTCTCATTCATTTATAGAGGATTTATATGGCTATGAATTACTAAATATAAATTGTGCAATCTTTTTGTAGATGAAATCCTTTGTTAATTAAAGTACTTATAAATCTATTTTCTTTCGATTTATAGTACTTTTATTACATAAGTGTATGATGACTATTCACTCGCCGGAAAAAAATATAAACATCAAGATTAGGACGAAGTTATCGCTGGAAAAAGCTAACAGAAATATGAACAAACGAAAACTTATCTGTTTGGTGATTCTTTGATAGGGCTTCTCCGATGAATGCTTCTTAAACTGTCCTTTCAGAATAATTCTTCTTTTTCCTTTATCTTTTCAGCTCTGGAAAAAAGGACTACAGGTGTTCGTTCCATTAAAGGCAATTCTATTCCTCACATGTTTCTCTTTCCAAACATCTACTGTAAGATAGATTCGAAATCATCCTTCCAGCCGCAAGTGTGATCCGTGAGGGGCTATAGCAAAGTAATCTAATTTCCGGGTTAGTTCCATACTGCTTGAAGACAAATGAATAGAACGGCCTGAGAATGACGGAGACAGATCTCCCATTTAACGATTGAGTCCAAAGGTTAATCACATTTGACACAGGAGACCTTTCTCGTTAGTATATTCTTATGATACTGCAGCGATATTCATCAAGGTTTTAGAATCTAGACAACAGTAATAGGTTTAGGTGTGCGATCACAGCTGGGGACAATGATTTATTTTTTCTCTATCTTTGAATGAAGATTGCATCTCTGTACTTTAACAGTGACTTTCTGATTGTCTTGGGGTTTTTCTACAACCTTATATATATATATATATATATATATATATATATATATATATATATATATATATATATATATATATATATATATATATATATATATATATATATATATATATATATATATATATATATATGTGTGTGTGTGTGTGTGTGTGTGTGTGTGTGTGTGTGTGTGCATGTGTACTGTATATATACATCACAGGTTGAAGAGGTACAGGGAAGGGCACCAATTTTTATGGCTCGTGTAATTTCATTTTTAAGTTGAATTGTCTTTCTACCCTCCTCCGCAGGGAGTATTGTCTGACTTCCAGCTGGTCATCTTGTCATAAAGAAGCATCATTAGAGTGAGGCTAAAGGTAAATGGCATTAATTTTTTCCACAACAATTGTTTTCTATCCTACTATTTCCATGGAGTGCTTAATAAGCTCTAACGTGCAGTGGAAAAAAATTAAACAACCTATTCCCATTTATATTTTACAGTTCAAAGTTCCCAAGTTATGTATTTATGCTAAGTTCCCTTTCCTACATGACAAAAGTTTTAAAAATAAATGTATGAATTTAATTCATCATGAATTGCCAGATGTAAATCTGAAGTTGATCCAACAAAATCCTCTAAATATAAGTTCTTTTTCAGAGTGAAGGACAGACTGAGCTTCCTTCCTTGAAATCCAACATTATTTATAAAAATATAACTGTCCCAGATGTAGTCTGGGAACCAAACCCTGTTGGATGAACAAACCGAGGAGGCACCCATCAAGGTCCGTTTTGCTCCCAGCCCAACAAAAGGTGTCAGCTTCAGGATGGGTTGCACATTGTCCAATCCCGAACTATTCAATGTTCGGAATCATCCTCAGATTTGTGGTACCGGCTTGGATATAAATGATTTTAAAATGATTGGCTCTACCCGAAAGACGATGAGTTGATGGTGTTGGAGTCGCATTCAATCCTTCTTTATAAAAACTAATGTACCAACACTATACACTGAATCGTCGTCCACACAGCTGTTTGCAGAGCTTTCCAACCTGCTAGTTAACTCCCCTGACTGCTAAAGGGAGGAATACTGCTGGGGTGGAGAAATATGCCTAGGAGTCAGGTCAAACCTGGTCTGAGTGGATTTTTAAAGACCCAAGCCTTAAAACGATGGCTAGAATCTCTCAAAGCCATAGGGAATCCTTTGAACTCTTCCAGCTTGAGGACTTTTTACATTACGGCCCGCCAGCCATAGCCACCCACCTGTGCTGTTGTCGGGCTGACATCTAAGATACGAATCATCCTCATCTTAGTTTCCATGGACGAAAATTATATCCCTCCTCGCCTGCCTCAACCAACTCCCAGCAACCCCCAAGAAAGACCACCCCATAAGAAACCTGTGCATGGGTATTGTAAAAGAACAGGGCACCCCACTGAATAGTGATGCTTGAAGGCTGAGAATCAGCTAGAAAATACCTCTATGTCCTCAAATGGGACAATACCCCAATGAGCCTCACCTGGATCGTGGATGAAAGGTAAAAGGCCTGCTCACTCCAATGGGACAGTGCCAAGTAAAGTTTATAGCTGGACTTATTGCCCCCACTCGCAAGGTTTATGGGCACTCTGCCCAATGGGCAAAATGCCCTAATAATAAATCAAGTACTCCCACCATTGCCTTGGCAGTCACCGACCCAAATTCTTCAGGCCTTCCAGCCCAGGGTCCCATATTTTTGGAACCTTCCCAAGGTCGATATCCCGCCAGCCAGGTCAAGGCATTTGATGACTCTGGTGTGCAAAATTAATGTCCCTCATAAAGGAAGACAAGGTTCCCTGTGGAGCTAACATTAACAGATGTAAACTTGTCACAATTGAGGGCATCAATCACTTTAGAATGGTACTTTCTACTGTTAAGTTGAGGATCACAAAACCTCATAGATCTAAAATCTGCGACCTCACAGTAGCCAGACACATTCCTGGAGGTTACGACCTCCTCCTGGGACAAGATTTCCAGTCCCCATTTAAATTACAGCAATCCTGGGGTCCAGACCCCTCAAACCATTCTTTAGGCATGAGTAAGCCTCAAATGCCTGCATTCATGCCACTGCTAGTGCCACCTGAGTACACTGTCAGTGGCCACCTCCACCTGAGCAAATTCAAAATCCCAGTCCTGTGCAAGGCCATGTCACAGTATAGACCTCCCTCCAGGAGATCCCAGACTTTAGTGAAAATCTCTGCATGTGTCATTTGGGTTCATTGAGCAGTGCCAAGCTCTGTCCGTCCCGAACGGCGAGGAAATTCCTGATACAACACCAGTGCCTAAGCCTGCCTTAGTGCCAGTGCGAGAGCATGTCCCCAATCTCCGTTCAAGAGATCATAGTCCAGGTCCCGTCTCTTCTCCCGGCCTGGCTCCACTGCCAGTGCCGGGAAGAGAGAAGGATTCTTCCAACTACAGTGGAAGCTCACCCAAAGGCGTGGCCTCGCAACCCGTGCCTGAGCTGGTCATTGCAACCTGCGAGCCTATAACACCCACCACGACCTCTTCCTCTCTTCCCCAGTCCCCGCAGACCCGACCATGAGTTAAGGATTCGGCCACGTCTCAATTGGCTGATGAAATCAAGGAACTGTGACAGCTCGTGGTAGAGCTTGTAATGAATGCTCCTGCTTTGGCTGTCAAGGAAGCTGACACGGGTGGCACTCCATCGTCCTCCTCAGGCTTGGTTCAACCGGTTCCCCTACCAAGGAAAACTGTCCACCTAAAAGAGGTCCACTGGAGAAATACCACGGGTATAATAACTCCAGGTAGCTTAAAGAGAGCCACTGAGCTCTCCTGGCACCAGTGCCAGTCAAGCACAGTACCAGAGTATAATTGACAGATATTCCAATTTTATAAGTCCTATGACTTCCCTTCCATGCCTATCAAGAAATGATAGATTTCAATAATATATGCACAGTACCATTATCGTAGATGTTGGTAGATGATCCTGCCAGAGGAGTCGCACCCTCTGACTGCATTGCGGCCTTTTTGGGCTAAAGAATGAACCTAGCCATTTCTCCATAGGATAAGGAATATAGTTTCGGCATATTTAATCATCATCTTTTTATAGCAATCATTAATTACTTGGAATCTATCATCTATTCTATTTGTTAATTTTTGTAGTAAATCTCGGGTCCCAGACTTGCATACTTGTGTTCTAGTGCCCAAAAGGCAATACTTGAATTATTATTAAGAGTGCATGAAGTATCTAGAGTTAACCTAGTATTAATACATTATTTTTAACTATACTATTACGTTATGAATATACTTTGATTGACATTCATCATACGCTGCTTTAACGTAATAGGAATTTAATGATAGAATATATGTCATTCCTAGCAGCACATATTTATTCTGTGTTAAACGTAAATGTCACAATTGATGTTTCGCCTCTTGAAGTTTGTTGCAATGCAGAAATTTAAGTTAGAAAATAGGGCAACAAAGGGAAGTGAGAGAGAAACAAATTAAAGTCTTAAAGTGAGTGCTTGCTGGTAATCATTCTCACCCAATCTAGGGTGTGAATGCTAACTTGGTTGGGGAGGTGCAATGAAGGAAACTTCTTTCCAAGCAACCTCACCAGGTTTTTATAATAATAATGTAACAGGTAAAATAATAAAATTAATTTTATTCATTTTTTAAGTAAAAGAACTATATGTTTCATTCCCCCCTTCACCAATTCTCTCCTTTCCCTACATGGGTAAGCCCTTAATCCCTCTCCTTGTTCAAAGTGACTGCCTGAGGTCCTGATTTCTAGGTGCAGCTTTTGAAGATGCAAATTCCTCGCCGATGGCGGACAACCAGAAGAGGAGGAACCAAAATGGGAAAGTGCCAGTCATAGTTCCTGAACATGAGCTGGCTGCCAGGACACCCAGGAATGACCCCACATGCATAACTCTATAGAAAACGAGGCAGGGATTGACTTCCATGCCATCTACAAGGATGCCAAGGCGTAATCTCCCAACATTGTATATGGATCCTGAACCAGCAGTCCAGATAGAGAAGCTCTCAGAACTCCAAAATGATGGATGTCTTTATTTCTGTCTGTCCCTTGTACCTTCCATGTGTTTGACCTCGAGGTTCAGAACAGCACACTTTTATAGTGGCATCCCCTCATTTTCATCCCTCCACCGCCAACCTCCTATTGAGTGGGGACACCGTTATCCTGACAAAGGTAATGTACCAGAATAAGGTTCCTTTAGTCAGCCATGATCCTGTTATTCCTCTGCCTGATTATTTTCTAATTCATTGTGCGATCACCTTCAGTAGAATTTTTGTTGAAATATTAAGTGTTAACATAATTGTGCATTTAGTGCATCATTTGTGCATCTCATCAGTTCTCTTTGAGCATATTTTTATTTTGCAAGTAACTGTTTTGCATCGTGTTGCAGACGAGCCTTGGCTGTGGAACCAATCTCGGCTCTATCCCATGTGCAGTGGCCTTATGCCAGCCCCTTAGTCTACCCCTATGCGATGTTCCTGTTATGAAGACGTCATCAGCGTGGAATTTTTCTCCCGTGTAATATTGATTCATATAGCAGGACCTCATTATTACCTGCCCTATAATTCGTCACTCCTCTGATCTGTGTTTATTATGTAAATATAATTGATTAAGAGAACCATTGAGATTACATAATCTTTCCCTCAATGAAGACGTCCCTAAGCTGCATTTTTCTCCCTCGATTTCTTATTAGTCAGATTTTAGTTAAAATAGAATAGTTTTCTTGGTAATAAAGAACTCCCTGTGATCATCCGTTGCAGCCCTGAATCCAGTGAGTATCTAGGGCATATCTGTAGATATATATATATATATATATATATATATATATATATATATATATATATATATATATATATATATATATATATATATATATATATATATATATATATATATATATATATATATATATATATATATATATATATATATATATATATATATATATATATATATATATATATACATACATACACACACACATATATATATATATATATATATATATATATATATATATATATATATATATATATATATATATATATATATATATATATATATATATATATATATATATATATATATAAACTATTTTATATATATATATATATATATATACATACATATATATATATATATATATATATATATATATATATATATATATATATATATATATATATATATATATATATATATATATATATATATATATATATAATCATTTTCCCACATCAGGAACGGACCCAGTCGCCTGAATAACAGAAGTCATAAAAAATTTGGAATTTCTGCAGTTTTAGTTTTTCATGGGAAGATTGCTGTCCAACATACAACCAAATTTTACCTAACTCCCCAACACACCAGTGAGTCAAATGGAAGCATTTCATTCGAATTACACCTTTAGCATGAGAGTTACTTCTGTAAAACACGTGTTCATTAGCTCAACACACATATTTGTGTATATGGTATATATATATATATATATATATATATATATATATATATATATATATATATATATATATATATATATATATATATATATATATATATATATATATATATATATATATATATATATATATATATATATATATATATATATATATATATATATATATATATATATATATATATATATATATATATATATATATATATATATATATATATATATATATATATATATATATATATATATATATATATATATATATATATATATATATATATATATATATATATATATATATATATATATATATATATATATATATATATATATATATATATATATATATATATATATATATATATATATATATATATATATATATATTTTATGAACTGATTACATAGAACTTCTGCAAATTCATGTTTTGTCCAAAACATAACTAGAAAATGTGACAAACAGTTGTTTGTACGTTCTTGAAACATGTGATCAGAGAGTAATAAACAGATAGATACTGCTGAGTCGTCAAACGCCACACGATTGCTGGGGTTTAGCTTGGGTAATTCAAATGAGTGCCGTACATCAAAGACCCTTGGTTCCTTTCAATTATAAGGGACCAATCAGTTGAGATCTATGACCTAAGCAAGTTCAGTTTGAGAAGTTGAAGATCAGTAAGGTTTAGCGGTCAACGGGCTAGGAAGCGCGTCTGAAAGACAGTCATGGCGTGTGTCACCTAAGAGTACCTTGTGACTATAATTGCACATTTGAGTAGCCCATTATTAACAACAGGGCCCTGTGTAACTATTAAGGAAAATACACATATGTTAATTGTATCTTACGTGTTTCATTTGTACTGGTAGAAGCTTTACATGACCGAGAATCAGGTCATATTTTTGGTGTCAGTCGCGGGGTATTGCCAGTACTTATAATACTTAACAGTGTAATTGTGAAGGTGAAATAAACAATTCAAACTCAAAGAAAATCAGTGCATGATGGCAGGAGTGCCAGTGTTAACAATAACAGTGCCAGGGAAGAGGGCAGTGTGAAAGAGCAATCAACGAATATCCAACGCGTGTTAAAAGAGTTGTACAAATTAACAAATGAAACACAAAATAAAAAGCCCGTCGACCTACCCACAATTTCGGCCGACATCGCGTCATCACCACAAGCGCGTCAGTCGAAAAAAAAAAAAAAAACTGCCGGTGCTAGATGGATCAATGCCTGAGTTTGGCAATTCACGCACTGGTGAAGGCTTCCTTTCGATCGAGACGTTCATAAAGTGTATTGAAAACGCCACAGCAGGCTGGGCAGATAGAGAAAAAATTGTACAAACAAAACAAAAAGTGACCGGGAATGCAGCACGGCAAATCAGAGTTGGGACTCCAGTTATTCCTCAGACTGGGGTACTTTTAAAAAACACCTCACCCAGCAGTTTGCCCTACGCTGAGAGGAGAAAGTGGAAATAATGGAAGCCTACGACCCCATGCTGGGGGTGGGAGAGTCGATTTCAGCATTCTGTAATCGAGTTGGTGAAGACTATGAGTCCCTCACCCCTGAAAGAGACCAGACTGTAGGGGGAAAAGAAGACTTCTGCCGACGCATGCTGAGGCGAATTCTTCCCACCTCCATAGTGGGATTCATTATTGGCGATGAGAGGCCCTTACAAGCCTTGCTGCTGAAGATTCAACTTCTGTTAGACCATAAACAATGCCAACAAGCAAGGGGGAGAGGGCAGACCACCTCCCAACCATTTGTTGCAGTGGTTAAACAACCTGACCAAGCAAGTCCTCAGCCAGCCTCACCCAGCATCCAAGGGGCAGGGTCACGCACCCAGGGACACCTCGAAGAGGCAAGGGGAAATCAGCCGGGAAAAAGATGGTTGGTTGTTGCTGGCGGTGTGGAAGGGAGGGAGGGCCACATGAGGGCCCAGTGCCCCTCTCTCACTGAGCCGCAACATTGTTTTCGATGCAATGCAACAGAACACCTCGTGAACACTTGTTCAAAAAAACAACGATGGGCTGCAAAACAACGCTCCCCCTACACCAAGGAGAGGAAGGGGAAGGCAGTGTGGAGGAGGAGTTGGGAGGACCCCTGACTACACCCATGCTCATCAGATCCAAACAACGACTGTGCCCCTGGAAGAACAAGGGATGCCTTGTTGGGGAGTGAGGGGAGTCAGCCAACCCCTCGAGAAGTAGTGGACAACCCTACGCAAACTGTCGCTGCCCCTACTCAAACGTTGAGGGTTCAGGGAGGAAAGTTAATGGAAGAGCCTATTGCCTGCCCTCAATGCGCGAAGGAAGTCGCAGTGCCCATCGTGGAAATATGGGTGGGAGAGTGACAGCAAAGGGCGTTTGGTTGACACTAACGGAAGTGTGTCTTTGTTAGAAGAACACCTTGTGACGGGGTCAGTGCATCCTATGAGAGGTTGTTTAGTTTCAAGTACAGCAGGCAGCCATCAGATGGTAACCCAGAGGACTGTGAAGCAGCAGGTAACCATCGATGGATGAGTAGTGACACATACCTTCTAAGTAGTACCAGCATTACAAGTAGAAGGAACTTCAGTTGTTTTAGGAATTGATTTTGTGGATAGGAATGAAATAATAATAGCTAGCACAAACAGGAAGGGGATTGAAGTATATTTAAAAGGACAACGTGTCCCCACAGAGGGGAAGAGACCGAGGTGTCTTCGAGTCTCCCTAAGGCCTAGGCCGAAGGGTGGTGGAGGGGAATTACCCACCGCCCCAGAGGCATGAGATGTGGCACCACTCTGGACCCTCCCATCCCTCACCATGACTCCTGCACGGAATTTACCTGAAGGCGCCTTAGCTTTGATCAGACCCCATCACAAATGGAAAGATTTTATCATTCCGAGTCTAAGCGAGGTAGTACACGACGGGGTTAATGTGCCATTTATTAATGTTAGTGATCAGCATATCGTATTAGACAGTGGGTTGATATGCGACCTTGAACCTTGTGAAATAACAGATGCTTCTCATACACTTGCGCGACCTTGAGTAGAACGCATCAGGGTCACGGTGAAGAACGTCTGGATTAACTCATGAGAACAGCTGAAGGGTCTACCCATGTTACTTATCAAAATATCGTCAAGAAAATTATAGAAAGTTATCAAAATGTAATCGTGATTGGCGACGAAACCCCAGGCAGAATAAATAATTTTCCTTTTGTTATAGAGACCGGGGATGAACCACCCATAAGATCTAAGCGGTATACAATTCCAGTTTGTTATCAGCGGGAAGTCGAGAACGAAATTAATAATTTAAGGGAAGGAGGGACAATTAGAGAAAGCGAATCTCCCTGGGCCTCGCCAATCGTGATGGTTAAAAAGAAGGATGGTTCTCTTAGGCTATGTTTTGATTATGGAAAGTTGAATAGTATCACAAAAGACAATGCATTCCCATTGCCCTCTATCGAAGAACTGTTGATTAAGGTCAGAGATAGTGAATTCTTCACCACCTTGGATTTAAAGGCAGGTATTCATCAAATACCTATAGACGAGAGTAGCAAAGTAAAGACAGCCTTTATAGTTAATGATGAATTGTTTGAATATAATTACCTTCCCTTTAGAGTAAAGAACGCTCCTACCCATTTTTCACGTGTTATGATGTCCGTATTAGCTTCGCTATTAGGGCATAGTGTGTTTGTATAATTAAATGACATAATCATAATAGGGGCTACAGTGGAAGAACATAAGAAGAACATATCGAAGTCTTAGAAGCTTTAAAACGACATGGTATGAAAATTAATCTAACCAAAAGCAAATTCTTTCAGCAAGAAGTTGAATTTTTGGGGCACATCGTAACATCTGAAGGCCTTAAGCCTTGTGCAGCTAAAGTAGCAACAATTAAAGAATTTCGCCAGCTGAAGAATGCAAAAAAAAGTAGCCAGTTTCCTCGGGAAGGCAGGCTACTATCGTAAGTTCATAAAAGATTTTGGTAAAATAGCGAGACCACTAGATTCGTTGAGGAAACAGTCAGATTTTCATTTGGGACAGGAAGAGGAAATAGCTTTTCAAGAATTAAAGATTTCACTCACTAGTAATGAACTGTTGGAGTATCCAAAGTTTGATCGACCATTTCTAGTAACCACCGACACAAGCAGTATAGCTATTGGGGGAGTGATTTCTCAAGTTGACGATGCAGAAAATGAAAACCAATTTGTTTTGCATCACAAGCATTAAAAGGGACAGTGAAGAATTACTGTACCTTCAATAGAGAGGCATTGGCGATTCTGTGGATGCTGGAGAGACATCGCTACTTTTTGCTGGGGCATAAAGTCAAAATAAACACAGATCCTCGCCTATTCAGAGATTAATCAAGAAAGGGGATTTAACCACTCACCAGGCTCGTTGGATTGAGCAGCTGTTAGAGTTTGATATTGTAGGAATTGAACATATAGCAGGGAAAACAAATAAAGTAGCTGATGCTCTCTCCAGGAGTGCCATAATGGGAGTTACAACCTGAGCATCAAAGAGAGGGACAGCGACGAAAGAAACAGTTGCAAGCCTCAGAGGCACCCAATGTGGAAAACAGGAATAGCTCGGTATCTCAAGAGCTGGGGAGAGGCAGAAGGAGTGCGAGTCAAAATAGATGTGAGAACGAGAGAGCTGATCCTCCAAGGGGGTGTCAGGCAGCGGATGCCCTGGGAGTGAGAGAGTGTGATTGATTTATTTGGTAGGAGTGTGGAAGAAGTGATGAGGGGTCAGAAGTCCGGACCCTGGGTTGAACAGGTTAAGACTTACGTAAGGGGTGCGAGTAACAAGTTTCCTGATTTCCTAACAGTGCCTAAAGATATGTTCTTCCTTGAAGGAGATATCCTATTGTGTAAATATGAGAAGAGACCGAGCAATACCGGGTCTCTCGTCGTCCTTCCTCCCTCTTTGGTAGAGAAAGCCATCCACATGATACATGTGAGTCTCTATGCAGGACATATACAGTAGGTAGAGAAAGGTCCCTCAAGAGGGCACGAGAATCCTTTTTTAGGGTAGGGATGAAAACAGATATTGTAAAATTCATCTCCCAGTGCCACATCTTTAATACCATGAAAAACCATAGACATATTATTCCGAAGGTTCGAATGTGGCCAGTGGAGCCAATCAAATTTGCCAGGGTACATATTAATGTTGTGGGCCCT
>NC_089794.1:60545273-60600273 GCF_040412425.1 Macrobrachium rosenbergii | reverse complement strand
TTCACATCAGTTTGTCTAATGCATCTTTAGTTTGTCTAATTTGTGACACTCAATCACTTTCACGCGATCTTCAAACCTTTTAAACTCCAGGCATTATACAGACAGAAATTGGAATTTATATGGAAAAAATTCACGTGAAACCCGTAAAATATGGCAGCAACTCAAGAGAATTACAGTTCCAAACGAACTTGAAAAGATACATAGAGAATTGTCACGTACACCTACGCTATAAGGAAGAGATAACGATGACAAGTATAAATTATTGGCTCACGATTTTTATCGGAAATATGAGGCATGTGCGGTTTTGTAGAAAATGTTCTTGTAGTGTCAACTACGACAAGACTTTCTGCGGGCACTATATATATATATATGTGTGTGTGTGTGTGTATGTATGTGTGTGTTAGAGTTCTGAACTGGTTCACCCGTGGATTCTTATAACTTCAAATATTAAGTCACAAATACCGTTCAATATCTAACTCACGTTTACCATCCGAATAACTTATGCTTTAATGGGATTAAATATCATGAATGCAGCTGCTCCGACCGGGATGCGATTACTGACATTGACTAATGCATTTATCACATGTAATCCTTTTGGGTATGAGTTATATGAAGATAAATGAATTTATATATATATATATATATATATATATATATATATATATATATATATATATATATATATATATATATATATATACATACATATATATATATATATATATATATATATATATATATATATATATATATATATATATATATATATATATATATATATATATATATATATATACAAACACACAACTCGTATATCCAGAGAGAGTGAGAGAGAATAACTAGTAAAATTAGAACAGAAGCCTCATATGTCACAATGTCTAAAGCAATTGTTACTGAAAAAAGTTATATCTACCGATCCCAAATTTTCATGAAAAAAATATACCGATCCTGAAAAATGATCCCAAGTTAGCAATAGTGACTTTTGAAAGTGAAGAAACGTTTTACCTGGAACAACTTGCTTCTGACCTTTAATACTTGTAACTCATAGTTCATATAAAAGCAAATTTTTTCAGAATCTGTTTTAAGAGAAACGACTAGAAGAAATTGCCAAAGAAAACAAGAAGAAAACATTCATGCAACGCATTCGAGACTAGAAAAGAATGGAAACTTTATCAACAGTTTTGTTACTTTAGTTACTGCGGTAGAAAAGGATAAACGGATAAAATGTGACTAAAGTCCTTAAAAGGTTTGTTGGGGTTTAAGAGAACAATTGGAGAAGGGATAAGAAATCTTGGTAATTAGAGATTACTGAAAAATGGCCGAGCTTTCTTATCCTTTTTTTTGGTGAGAGGTGAAAGTTGGATTGGGAACCAGGTATTATTTACTGGATGGAACGAATTGAAAAACTTTGCTAGGTGGGAGTCTGGAGGACTAAAGTAGGTAGAGGACTGTGGAGGGAGGGAGGGGAATGGGGATTGATTTTGGGTGCGGTGGGGGAGGGGGGGAGGTGGGGAGCTGGTTGGGAGGATGAGACGAGCAATGAGGTGTTGAGGAGAATGAGGAAAATATGGAGGACGGTGACCTTAGTGTTGGGAAAAGGTAATCAGGAAATATACGAATTGAGCTGGGCCCAGTCACGTACACAAGGGGCAATAGGTAGAAATGACGTTAGTTCTCTAGAGTGACAAAATAGGGATATGGGCACGAAGGCAGATATGCAGACAAAGACAGACAGAATGGGTGGAAGGGAGGGAGGAAGAGAGGGAAAATGTGACGATAAGATTATAAAAGGAAATGATTATGAGCTGTATGATAAAACAAAGAATTTGAAATAAAGGAAAATTAATGACCCATAACTGTTCTCGCAACAAATTTACTGGTTTTCCATTGGTGAAAGAATAATGAAAATGAAAGTAAAGACGTCTGTTCAGACTGGAATATCTGAAAAATGGGATTGAAATACCAGGGTGTTTTCAGAGATAGCGCTCAAAAATGGCCTGATATATTCCTAGAGTAATTTTTGCTTTCAAGCTTGTATAAACGCAATCCGAGACAAGGTTTAAATGATCTCACACATTTATAAATGCGCACTCAAACATACATCCTCCCACCCACATACACACGATATGTGTTTGTGTGTGTGTGTGTGTGTATGTCGATGTGCATCAAATGAGGTGTGGGATATTTTACGTTGACAGATGATATTACGCTGGCTTGGAAGAGCGAAGATAAACTGCAGAAATTACTATGACCTTAAAATTGTGTCCATGATGGGTAGGCGGCAAGTGAATGTGAATGATTGTGCGCGCGCGTGTGTGTGTACGTGCTTGGGTGCTTGCACATATATATGTTTAATCGCCCATCAAAATTGGTCGTATTCAGTGACTTAGATCATTATGTGAGTGGCAAATAGAAGACTGCAAGAGGTAGCAGATTCTCCTATACTTCTCTCTCTCTCTCTCTCTCTCTCTCTCTCTCTCTCTCTTCATACAAGCGCGCCCGCGCGCTCACACAGTCATGTTTTCCTAAAGAGTAATTGGACTGACTAATACATAAAGTTATCTTGATTAGTATGTTTTTATAGCGATAATCTTTTTCAACCTTATAATACAAGCCTTTGTGAGGTCTTGCTCTTAAATAGTTGTGGATGTGAAAGAATACTAACGAAGTTTTATATATATAAAAAACCATGTATAATCGAGAGTAGTACCGCTGCCTATCAATAAAAAATTTCTAACAAACAGATTTAAGAAGGAGGACATTTTTATGAATAAGATGAGCACAATAGCAATGATAACTCGTGAGTGAAATTTACACTAAAATAGAAATGCTTCAAAATAGTTTTGTGTTCCCTTGATGAACCCCTCCAATAAAGAGACTGAAAAGCCACTGCAAGAGAAGTATGACACAGTAACTCCTTTTCACATGAAGGAAATGGACGCTTTACTATACAAGAAAGTTCTTTACTGAAATAAAATTCATAGAAGGTGGCAAAGTAGGAGATTTTGGAGTCACAGACTCCATCAGGAAGTCACTGCTGAGTAAATGAGAACGATTTTGACTGGAAATAGAAACTAAGGAAAGTTTCTTACATGCAGACAAGGAAATGTTGCTCCAGTAATGGAAGAACAAAAGATCACAAGCACATAGCTTAATACTATCATTTCTGTATTTTTCTTATGAACAATACACGGTCAAAAGAAAATTCTGGCAAAGAGATTTATTTACAATTAAAAAAGTAAGAAATCCGCCGAAGTTTCTTCTGAACAATCGAGTTTTCTGTACACCGTATATAGCAAATCCACCATTCTTTGCAGCTAAGCCCCTGCCCACTGCTTACGTCACGACCATCCCTTAAAGTTGATTGGTCGGAAATGGTTTCGAAAAGTTGTTTTAATCTGTGGTTCTTTTCATCTTCATTAATTTTGCAATGGTTGTTTTACTGAACTAAAATACGTTCTGGTAACTATCAAAAGGAAGAGTTCTATTATCCTCTGAAATAAAATCATAATACACATCTCCCTAAAAATGGTAAAAAAATAGGAAAATATGAATGAAGTCAGGAGTGTTCCGCGATGCTGCAATGTTCTTTTTCATAAATGAGGTTCACCTGAATACCGAGGTGACACAGGGAATGTCTGCGTTCGAATCGGTGCGCTTAAATTACAGGACAATGATAATTACTGTCTGATATTGTCAAGCGTGTTCGCCATTCTAAACTTAACACAAAGACTTTCTCAGAGTTTTGCAGATTGGTATTTCATACTAATTTTAGGAAATTTTACAACATTTTAATAGTCATAAAATCGATTTCATCGCAATTGTTTACACATTCGGTGGGATGACAAGCAGTGACTGCACTCTACTAAACCAGTTTATGCCTCTGTTAAACTTAGTTACAGTATGATAGGTTATACGAGTCATATTGGATATAATTTGCTGAGAATTTTCTTAAGGACATTATCTCATACCGAAATAACAGGATCGTAAAAATGACATAGACCTATAGTGTGGTCTATGTCTTTGTCGGTTTACGCAGCTTACGGCGACTGGATTATAAGGCTATCTTATATTCAGCCGCTTTATTGTGGTTCTTGTTGTGGTTATTCTTGATTTTGTTGCTGCTGTTATGGTGCCTGTAGTGCCTTCGGAAATTTTTCATATGGTAACCTAACATGGCAGAATAAGCCAGACCTATTCATAAAATGCTAGTGTGAAGAATTGTCTGCCTATTATTGTTAATCAAAATTTATTCTTTTGTTTTAATTAAAAGTAATCGAAATCTTTATGAATACAGTCTGCGCTAGAATATTCCCCTAACAAGAGAGAGAGAGAGAGAGAGAGAGAGAGAGAGAGAGAGAGAGAGAGAGAGAATTTAATGAATCTTATGTATCCTTTTGTCCAACAGGGTAATCTACGAGAATGTCCCCGAAAGCAAATGAATCATGGGTTGTTCGCAGACTGGTTTGGATCATCCCATACATAACTTTTTCAGCTATCATTTTATTTATTATTATTTTGTTAGATATCTTATGATGGCTTCCTACCATAGCCTTCATTTTCATAGAAATGCTACAGCAGCCTTATATTTACTCATCACAGTAATATAATTTGTTATCCCTTTGTAAATATGTTTTCAGTATATAATTCATTGCGAGCAGTTCGATAGTTGCATGTAAAGCCGAGACAGCCCTATGATTGGTCTATGTGTGCCATCGGCTACATGCCCACAAATTTTAATTTCATTCTCTGTGGTATAAGTGGCTTTACGTTTACTATGGCCATCGAGTCACGTACACGCATGTATGTGTATATGCATCTGCTTATACGTGTACATATCGTGGGGTCGGAGCTACTATATTAATTAAAAGCTACTCTATTTCCATCAGATACGGGTGGAAAACTATTTACAATAAGAAACTGACGCATAGACCCATGCCCTGTCATTGCCTCAAAATATAAGAAATTGACGTGTAGGCTTATGCCCTGCATTGCCTCAAAATATAAGAATTTTATTTGTAGACCTAATCTCACAATAATGTTAACATTTGACAAGCAGGATCATGATGAATTAATTCCCTAATATCGGAACTGGCTGCATAAGTCTATGCTTTATTTCAGTTAATGTGGTCTATGTGGAATCGTTTGTGTAGGCCTACACCAATTTAAAAGAAAAAATGTAAGATGCTTGTGTACCTGGGCTGCTCATGATCAAAATAAAAACAAAATGATGTACAGACAGAATGATCCAAGATCATCGTAATGATATTACACAATATATCGCTATATCTTTTATTGGAGATATCAATTGCATACTTAACAATTCCGGGAACTCAAATCTGTGGTGTCATCATACATGCACGGAACTCAACATGACCGAATGGAGTCAAATCCGTACTGGCAGTTGGTGTAAGTGCAGGAGCAGCTGCCGATGGGTTTTGAACCAATGCTGATGTCATTGGCGGTTCCGGACCATCACCAGTAGAGCCTGATGTTGTTCTAGAATTACCCGCTGAGTCCATTCCTAAACGAAAATAAAAAAGCTCAGCCAAAAATCCTTTATTATATATCGTAGGGGTCACTTCATGTTGAAAATTTCTGGACTGTTATTATTAAAATATTCTTGAACGACGTCTTCACAACTCCAGGATCCTTTGAAGCAGTCTTCAGCTCCTGAAGCATTCCTGGAGAAATGTCCATTGGATTATAACGTCTTCTTAAATACTTAAAGACTCCAGGATTCTGTGAAGCTGTTTTCAGCTCCTAAACGGATTCCTATTGGATCCTCTTCCCTTCAGGGAAGGAATCCAGAATCTGCCTTCGGAATCATTTATTCCACCTCCTGGAGAAGCGCACGTTGAATTATAACGTCTTCTTAAATCTTAAAGACTCCAGTTGAATAACAGGAGTAGTATTTACTGTGATCCTCATAATGCAGGTGGTTCATAGTTACCACATGAGGTTAATTAAACACTTCATAAATTCTAAAGGTCAAGCAAGTTATATTTTGAGTTGAAAAACCTGTTCATTTCTTTTATAAAAAAATTATGTCCTTACAAATCTATAAACATCTTGTTAACAGTACCTCAATCGCAACATATTTTATTTCATCGTAAAACATGGAAAAAGAAAGAGGGACGGGGGAGGGGGGAGGGGGAGGGAAGAGGGATTGAAAAGGAGGAGGAGAAGGGAGGGGACGGGGAGGGGGAAGGGACAAGGGGAATGGGGAAGGGGAAAGGGGAAAGGGAAGGAGAAAGGGAAGGGGAGGGAGGGGAGAGGAAGGGGGAAGGGACAATGGGAATGGGGAAGGGGAAAGGGAAGGGAGAAAGGGAAGGGGAGGGGAAGGGAGAGGAGAGGGAGGGAAAAGGGAGGAAGGGGGGGAAGGGAAGGGGGAAGGGGAAGGGGGAAGGAGAGAGAGAGAGATACATATATATATACATATATATATACATACATATATATATATATATATATATATATATATATATATATATATATATATATATATGTATATATATACACATATAATTTGAAGCAATTTTATATATATATATATATATATATATATATATATATATATATATATATATATATATATATATATATATATATATATATATATATATATATATATATATATATATATATATATATATATATCATATCTCTCTATATATATATATCAGGTGATAATAAGTATATAATCCCTTGACAGATTTATCATAACTTCTGCATGCTAATCATTATCCATTTAGTTAATCTTTCTATTGGTCATGCAGCAAATAAAGTTCTGAAGACTCATTTCCCTAAAGAGTATTAGAAATAAGAATCCAAATAACATAAAGGCTTCTGTCTTTAAAAGAGCAATTGTCTCTCTGAAGTTCAAATACCGTGAAATTGAAAACCTATGGCTGGAATTGTTTTGGATCTCCTTCTAAAATTCGCTTTTCCTGACCTTTTAGGTTCTTTCTCCCAATTCAGGAGGGGTTTTAGTTTTATTTTTGAAAAAGGTTCATCCATGTAAATAACCCATTTATTTAGCTTCATGAAGCTGCATAAAACAGACTAAATGAATGAGAAAATCAAATTAAACAATTATTAGATAAAAAATTTATTGATTTATTTTGAACTGAATTAGGCAGCATCAGATAAAAAAAAGTATACCTTAGTTTTACCAGACCACTGAGCTGATTAACAGCTCTCCTAGGGCTGGCCCGAAGGATTAGACTTATTTATCGTGGCTAAGAACCAATTGGTTACTTAGCAACGGGACCTACAGCTTATTGTGGAATCCGAACCACATTATAGCGAGAAATGAATTTCTATCACCAGAAATAAATTCCTCTAATTCTTTATTAGCCGGCCGGAGAGTCGAACTCGGCCCTAACGAGTGCTAGGCCACAACTCTACCGACTCACCCAAGGAAAAGATGTAGCATCAGATAACAATTAATTAATGTAAATGAATTTTGTGTTTACAAAATTAAAAGATGGTTACAATTAAATATTCTCAATAAAACTACTAAATTTAAATGACGTAAGTATTCACTCATATAGTAAAAGATAAAATGAATATAACATTGCAGTTCAAAGATAGGAAAACTACATAAAAAACTGAAATGGTTCTCTTTGTTTATCTGTGTGTGTGCATGTCTTCTGTGATGAACTTCCTAATCGTGCTGCAGTACGATTGATGTTCTCAGAACCCCCCTCCCCCCCGCCCCACCTCCTCTCTCTCTATTTACTTTTCTGAACCAGGTATGCAACCATGACAGTACTGAGTTGTTTCCACAGTCGCCTAAAACAATAAGATTCTTTACATTCCGATAGAGTTTGCTTTTAGGGAGCAAGTTATTTTCGTATTTGTCCGATGGCATCCGTTTTAACTTCTGGCTTCTGTTGAAACTGAGCCTTTAATGACAAAACGAAGCCATTTCTTGAAGGATTAGTTCCAGGGAAGAACGATAAAGAATATTGACATTGCTCCCAAATAAAATCACAGGAGACTGATTTTGTATAACTATAGTTTTGTGTTAGGAAATTTGGAAAATTTTTTGTTCCCCAAACTTAATCAGTACAGTAAAGGAATTTCGTTGATTCATTTACTGTATAATATAATATAATATAATATAATGTAAGAAGGTTGCTGGGAAGACACCTTTTCAAAGATTATCTTATTATAAAATCAGGAACAAAAATATTGATTTTGACATTAATTTTTCACAAAAATGAAGAACGGTTTAACTAGACAAAATGAGAGGTAAGATACAACTGAAATAGTTTTAGACTTATAATAATTAAGTGAGTCTTTATAAACTTCATTTTAACATATATGACATCTGTCAGCCTTGTAATATATATATATAAATATATATTATATATATATATATATATATATATATATATATATATATATATATATATATATATATATATATATATATATATATATATATATATATATATATAGATATATATATATATATATATATATATATATATATATATATATATATATATATATATATATATATATATATATATATATATATATATATATATATATATATATATATATATATGTGTGTGTGTGTGTGTGTGTGTGTGTGTGTGTGTGTATGTATGTATATATATATGTATATATATATATATATATATATATATATATATATATATATATATATATATATATATATATATATATATATATATATATATATATATAAATAATAGTGAATGTTTATATGTTTGTCTCCTATAGAAATCTGAAGCGCTTGATAGACCCAGGCAAGATTTGGCACACGGCCCCTATGTGAGCCCAGGAAGATTAGAACTCAGAATCAAACCCATACCCCCATAACAGACATCAAACAGATAAACTGAATGAAATTTTCGTTTTTGTCAATTCCATCAGGTTTTCCTTCAGGTGCTTCATGGATAAACGGTCATTTTCCACCTGAGCTCTCCGGGCTCTCTGATAGGTGTTGTCAGACGTATGATTAACCTGCAACAATAAATCCCCTATAACATTAGTTTTTTTTTTTATCAGAATATACGTGAATTTTAATAATAATTTATGATAATTATTAATAAAATTGCCAATTACCTCGGTAAAATTAACACTGATAACTTATATCAACAATTTCTATAGGTAGAGATTCGCTCTCGGTGGTAACCTCAGCCGAGATCGCCGTCCCCTTAGCGCATGAGTATAGCCGGTGGCTAAGCCCTACGTGCAAGATACTGTAAATGATGTTTCCTTTTTTTATATTAGTCAAATGCGAATTTCCTCATTAATTTGTTCTTTTCTTGTCCGTTTTTACTTTCGGAATTCGCTATAGTGACTAAGTAACATTACAGTGGCGTATTTCGTTATAAAGTCGGTTTAAATAAGGTCCGCAAAAAAAACACGTACAACCTCGCGCAACCACCTCCACCACTCTGTCTGTCTGTCTGTCTGTCTGTCTGTCTGTCTCTCTCTCTCTCTCTCTCTTTCTCAAACATTTTGGGGCGAAATCTGTATATTAGGTTTTAGTTTTCTGTAAAAGTAAACTACTGAGATGGCTTTGTCTGTCAGTCCACCCTTTTTCTGTCCGCCCTTTGATCTTAAGAACTGCTGAGGCTAGAGGGCTGCAAATTGGTATGCTGATCATCCACCCTCCAATCATCAAACATACCAAATTGCAGTCCTCTAACCTCAGTATTTTTTTTTAAATTAAAGGTTAAGTTTAGCCTTGGATCGTGTATCTGGCAGCACTTTCCAGAGGCATCGACGAAGCACCTTCACTTCACCGCATCTGGGGAGCAACTGAGTACTGCCCGGTTGTAACTGAGAGTTTCATTCAACATATTAAAACTCAATTATGCCGAAGAAACTTCGGTGCATTTTTTACTTGTTTAACTGGGTGCAGGTAAATTCATGCTTGCAATCTCTCTCTCTCTCTCTCTCTCTCTCTCTCTCTCTCTTTCAGACGTCTGATTAACTTGCAACAATAAACCCCTGTAACTTAAATTTTTTATCAGAATTTAAGTGAATTTAATCATAATTCACAATAATTATTAATATAATTGTTAATTACCTCGATAAAATCAACAATGAAAACTTATATCAACAATTTGTATAAGAAGAGACCCGGTCACTGTAGTAACCGAAGCCGAGAACATCGTCCCCATCTGCGCATGTGTAGTAGTTATTGGCTGGGCCCGATGTGCAAAATGTACGGTGGTTCCTTTCTTTTTATTCATTCAAATGCGAATTTCCTCATTAATCCGTTCGTTTCTTCTTCGTTTTTACATTAAGAATTCGTTATATTGACTGATTCGTGACATTACGGTGACATATTTCGTTATAAAGTTGGTTTAAATGAGGTCTGGAATTGATTATTGGGTAGTCTGGCTACACCACCACACACACACAAAAACACTTTCAACCTCGCTCAACCACCTCCACCAAACTCTCTCTCTCTCTCTCTCTCTCTCTCAAACAATTTGGAGCGATATCTATCCACGAAGCTTTAGTTTTCTGTAAAGAAAACTTTTGTGCTGGCTTTGTCTGTCCGTTCGCAATTTTTTCTGTTTACTCTTTTTCTGTCCGCCCTCAGACCTTAAAGGCTACTGAGGCTTGAGGGCTGCAAATTGGTATGTTGATCATCCACCCTCCAATCATCAAACTTATCAAATTGCAGCCCTGTAGTCCCAGTAGTTTTTTTTTTTTTTATTAAGGTTAAAGTTATCCATAATGGTGCGTCTGGCAACGAAACAGGACAGGCCACTACCGGACGATGGTTAAAGTTTCGTGGGCCGCTGCTCATACAGCATTATATCAAGACCACCGAAAGATAGGTAAATTTTCGGTGGCCTTGATGATATGATGTACAGAAAACTTGATTGCGCCGAAGAAACTCCAGCGCATCTTTTACCTGTTTACCTATTGTAAGTAAATTCAATTTTTTTTTGCAATCTCTCTCTCTCATTTCTAAATTCTCTCTCTCTCTTAAAGATCATGTTCTCTCTTTCATTTATAAATTTTAATTGAATGGGGGTTAAAGATCACATTATATCATATATCGTTATAATATTTTAATATATATATATATATATATATATATATATATATATATATATATATATATATATATATATATATATATATATACACACACACATATATATATATATATATATATATATATATATATATATATATATATATATATATATATATATATATATATATATATATATATATATATATATATATATATATATATATATATATATATATATATATATATATATATATCATTTTTAATGAGAACAATGAATTAAAGACAGAATTATTAATCACGGGATGGAAAAGCATTTTCAGTGATGGTTCACATACTTTACATGACAAAACAGTTCAAAGGAGATAAAGGAAAATTTTTCTGATTCCTTCAAAGTTTTCCCGGGTAACGCCAGGTTGGTCAGCTAGTATATATATTTCTCCAAAAAAGTATAGCATTATGGAATATATAATTTTTCTTATATAAATTTTCAATATATATGTATAATAATCGTATATGAAACTAAATACGAATTGGTTGTCCTGTAGAATATGTAGACTCAAAATCGCTGCGTTTTATTATGCGATATGACAAACTGAATGTTAAAGTGAATGCTCCCTGATTTTATTCTAACCGTAATAATTCTTTTCCAATAACTGACGTAATTTCTATATTTTTACCGTGAAATTCAGCCAGAGATTGGTAAGCGACAGCTTGATTCCACATCTGAATAATTAATTTGATATTCCAAGCAGAATTCATTAACCTTAGTGGTTGGATAAACTGTTACGTATTTTCCAGCGAGCATTTTTAATCCATATTGCACTTTCTTGCTGTTTGCATTGTGTTTCTGATGTTTCTAATCTTCTTGCATCCTTTCCACCTTCCTCCAAAATATAGATTCAACTTGTACAACCCTTTCATCGAACTATTGTTTTTCATTCTCTCCTTAAAGGTAAACCTGATTAGAACACCTTAGTCGAGTTCTTGTGACCCCCGCTAAGATTTTGATAGTATCTGCGCCATATCTTTTTATTTCATATCATTTTAAACATCCTTATTCCAAACTGCGTTCTCTTCTTTTCCATTCTTTAACAATAGCTTACCCTTATATCTTCAGTAGAGAACATTTAACAATTCTATTTTTTCTTCAATAGCTATCTGATAGATTCAGCTTTTCTCTCTTCATAATCTTGATTTGAAACATGCTATGAAAGAGATATTCTCTTTATTTATTTAATCCCTGTTTCAAATGTCATATTTTAAGTTTTAAAAGGAATTAGAAAATAGGACATTTAAGATATTATTATGTTCTCTGTATTACACAGGCAATCATAAATAGCTCTCTCTCTCTCTCTCTCTCTCTCTCTCTCTCTCTCTCTGTATACACACACACACACACACACACACACACACACACACACACACATATATATATATATATATATATATATATATATATATATATATATATATATATATATATATATATATATATATATATATATATATATATATATATATATATATATATATATATATATCATATACAGTATATATCATATAATGGTTTACAAAAACAACACCAAAGAGTGCAGAGTTTACAGCTTTTAAGTTTGGAAACATTGCGTGCCCTAACTGACAGGTAATGAATTAAGAGGTATAGTACAGAGATATTTATTCGGCTGAAGGAATATTGCAGAAGTCAGCCGCTACGTCACTCATTTCATAAGTTTTATCTTAATCTTGTTTATCGCTGGTTGGAGGAAGATTTCATCAATCAAATCTGAATCTCGGGCTTCCTTTGAGAGGGTCATCGTTTTCATTGTTTAATCAGTGCTGATGTTACCATCTGGTCATTAAATCGAAAATTGCTGCTATAATTCAAATGTGACATAGTCCATTTTATTCGATGATTGTGATTATATTTGTTGTTTAAAAATCGCTGAGCTCTGTTGATCATATATTGCTGACCATTTGTGTTGTATAAGACTTTGAGAGTGATTTGCCTTGAAATCCGATATAGGATCTGTGACAGTCGAGGTAAAGGATTTCGTATACCCCTGTGTCTTTGGGACTTGTTTTTGTCGGACGTTAGTTAGGTAATTAGCTATGGCATTTGGGTAGGTAAACACAAAAGGGTTCGAACTTCTAAGTGTCTGCGCCAAAGTCTTAATACATTCTAGGTATGGATTTTTTTTTATTTTTTTGTTGGGCATGTCCCTAGGAGGTTGGTTGAAAATGATGCTGGCTTTATGGATAGCTTTCTCAATTATATGATCATGGTACCTTAAGAATGACAGCTGCTTAAGGATTAATTCAAATTCTTTTTACAGGAATTCCGGAAAACAAATTTGCAAGGCTCTAAGGAATAATTTGCTGGCTACTCCAATCTTGACAGAAAAATATGGTAACTAAAAAAGTGAATATATGAAAGTGCCAACGTTGGTTTTCTGAGCACGGTAAATTTGTATACTGTCGTGTCTCCAATTATCAAAACATCAAGAAAAGGGATTTTATTGTCTGTTTCCCATTCGACTTTTAATTTGATTCTGGACACTAGTGCATTGATTTGAAAGAAAATCGTTAAAATTGTTCCATCTATTATCCCAAAATGTTAGGATATCTTTCACAATCTATCTTTAGGTTTTATGGCGTTTATTGTTATAGTTTCAAAATACCCCCATATACATACATATTGGCTAATAATGAACTTGAAGGGCTGCCCATGCTGCGCCCGAATTTCTGTTTGAAGAAGGAATTGCCGAACGAAAGGACATTCGATACACACAGTTCAACTAATTTTATTTTATTTTATCCTTGACTAGCGGGAAATGATCTGAGCAGGAGGCTAATTTTTCCTTCAAAACCTTTAGGACATCTTTCATGGGTATCTTTTTGATTAGGGAATCTTCATCCCAAATTTTAGAGAGTTTTATGTTGTGAAGGGGTATACAATATATGGTGCTTTGAATCTGTGGCAGAAATCTTCGGAAAGTTTTATGTGACTGGGAGCAAATGTGTTTAAAAACGGGGAGAGAAATTTTATGATTGAAAATTCCGGCACATGAGATGATTGATCCAATAGACTTATACGCAAGTTAAGTAATTTAATAACTAACAGAGCATGGAACAGTCTTGAACGACCACAGTGACTTCTTCATCTCATACCCAAATCTTATTTTAAACATCCTCTTTAATATATCAGAAGTGTTTTATCTTTTTCAAACTATGAGTACAAATCTTATGGCGCAATTATTGAATTAGGATTTCTTAACACAACCATGATAATATTTCCTTGCGGTCTTTTTAATATAGTCAGTCATTAGTCAAGAGTTTATCTTTGGGATATAGTCTATAAATATGGCTGCCAAATATATTTATCATAACCATTTGATCTTGTTTCCCGTTTAAAAGCCCACTTTCATCTTTTTACAGTTTACTTCCATTGTTACACCTAAAGCTAAAATTTCGTTAGTTATATTAGATATCATCAAGAAAAAAGAAAAAAAACTTGATTACAACTAAACTAGGCAGCTCATGAAAAGAAACAGATTTCAAGAAACCAGGATCAAAATCTACGTTATCTCGTATTCTGATCCATCCGCCGGTCCAAATAGCCATTAGCGTCGTCATCATTTTTACAAGATGACGCCAGCGTTACTAGAGAAAGGTTTTTACATATATTTTGTTTCCACATGGCTAGAAGCTTTGTTGTCGTTTCAGCTGGAATGAAAGAAAACAAACTATTTTTCACCTACGTTCATGAGGCAGAAAATTAAAAATAATGAACTGCCTTTTGGAGAGAAAACCTAGCGTGGTTTCATATCCCTGTTCTTGTCTATTAGTCTTTATTTTCTCCTTTCCTGTCTCTTCCATAGCCTTTTTCGTTATAAGAAATGCAGTGTTTTTATTTTTATTGTAATCAACGCTGGCCATCGCTGATTTCTGCGCCTTTGCCTGCGTGCGAATCTTCTTCTAAAAAGGAAACCGAAAGTTTTCTTATCCAACGGATGGAAACACATCCTCCTAATTATCTCCCTGTCTTTTCTCTAACCGTTTTCCTTCTTCCTTTAAAGAAGGTTAAATTTGCTAAAATGACCCATTTGTGTCTGTATACAGCAAACACAGGCCTTAGTATAATAATTCCATTCACTCAATTTCACTCAATTTACCTGCTGAATAATCGAAAATATTGCGCTGAGTATATTGCCTGAATGACCTTAACCTTAAGGTCATTCAGTCAATATACTCAGCGCAATATTTTCGATTATTGATAAACATAAAAGAGTAGTAATAGCAATAGTTGTTGCTGTTGTCAAGAAAGCATCAGCGGAGGTACTGAGAAGTACGGCACTTTAAGCAGTGATACAAAAAACAAACAAATAAACAAGAGCATTAACAGAAAAAATAGATGTGATGATGATGTTAATGAGCACCTCATTATATTTGTGAATGGAGCATCATAAGCAGTATTGTAGTTTTTTGGTTTACTTTGTTAAAATATATTTGAGTTCATGTATCGACTTGCTTGATTTAAAATGAATTTTTTTTCGGGATGTTGTGGGATACTACTGAAGAACCCTACATACACTTGAAACCATAAGCGTAACTTGTTATAAGACCAAAGTGAACTTTTGAAATGGAAACATGAAGCTCAGATGGTTATGATAATTATGTTTCAGAGCTAAAAGAAACAAAATCCTTCTATGTCGATAAACCAGTGACACAGGACTGGCTCCATTAACCCTTCGAATATGGCTGTACCTATGCAATATATTTATTCAACAGTCTGGAACCCGAGTGTATCCTAGAGGATACCCCAGCATTTCCCTTTTATGTTAAAGACTGTTGATTAAAATACTGGTCTCTTTTTTCTTGACATGGAAACATTCGGTCAGTTATCATACAGTGAATTCACATAAATGTACGTGTTTCCATAAAATTCATAAGTATTCACCAAGATGTCAAAGGCTGAGAAAACACGTTTACAACATCCTCACACTGACTGCCGGCAGATGGAGAGAGGCCTTTTTCGATTCACATTCTGGATATGAACATGACTCATACTTAGAAGGAATGAAATGAATAATTGCTGTCCTGGTACAAGACACAGCAATAAAAATTTATCCAACAAAGAGAGAATGATGAAAATCTACACCTACGAACGAAAACAGTGGGATGAAAAGAAGACGGCCGTGAGGTGACGAAGATGAGTGGGAATGGGTTGCCAGAAATTTCCATCCCAGCTATTTTGTATTTGACAGCAGTTAGTGGCATTATATCAAAATGTAATGTGAATGAAAATATGAGGGAGTAGAAAATTTGACTTTTTCTTTCGATAATAAATTTACGGGATTGATTGTGGAAGCGACGAGCTGTTATCAAACGCACACGTATATATACATACACACACACACACACACACACACACACACACACACACACACACACACACACACACACACACATATATATATATATATATATATATATATATATATATATATATATATATATATATATATATATATATATATATATATATATATATATATATATATATATATACATTTATGTACATATGTATATTGTTACGTATTTAGATGGATGTTGCAATTGAAATAAATGGTTAAATTGAACTTTGGCCTCAGGGGCACTTGCCCATAACCAAAATGTAATAAAATGTAACACATAAGTTACTTATCCATTATATTGCATTTAAAACAAGAGAAGGTCGCCATTGAAAGTTAGTTGTAAATTGGTTACCTTAATTCACTTTATTTACACAGTAAGCAAGGTGATAAATGAAGGCTGGGATGTAATCTAGCTCAGCAATTTCGACGATAACAATTGGCAACAATCCAGGCAGCACAACATAAGATGTCTGGGGGTTAGTAAGGAATTTACAGGAATCAGTTACAAAATGGAATAAATGTTGACTGGTGTGCAAACCAGTGGGACAGTTGGTATCTAAATAAACACCATTACAGGATAGTTATATAGCTTTCAAGAAAAAGTATTCAAACTGAACATGAATTGTACATGAGGAACCACAGCTCTAGATTGACAAGCTTGAAATGGATAACAGGAGCAAATAGCTTGCAAGGTAGCAATGGAATTAATGCCTCATAGGGCAAGATCTCACAGGCAGTGGTTGCAGAACAATGACAGGGCGAGACAACACATATGTGGAAATAGATTTATTCTAGAAAAGCTTAGTACATAAAGGATGTTCTCATCAATACTATTTTAGCACACTGGAGGGAGGCTTTAACCTTATGTCTTTGAAAGCAAGGGATATTCTATCCCTAAACTTAATTCCTACAATGAGCAATAAATCATTTAGTTTATGCCACAAAGAATACACAAAGGAATAATAGCAGGATTTCTAGGAGAGTTCCTTTTTGGGGGGAGAGAAAAGTGAAATGGAAATAAGAAGTTTAGTCTTAGGAAAAGTCTACTGGCACTCAGATGTTAATTCTCAGACACATACTGTATATATCTTCCCAGTAGCACAAGCTTTTGCAATGAGGGGCAGCACTGACTGGTCTTCCTTCAACAACTGAATGGAGTTGCATTAACCCTTATGGTACCTAGACAGAAGGCGAGGAGCTGTAGCATCTCCTAGGTTAGGGAGATCGCGGACACACACGTCTGTGCTCCACTTGAGTTGGCTGATGAATGCCTCCTTCTCAGGACGTTGAAGGCTCACCGCTTCGTAGTCGTCCCCAGGGGAGAACACCTCTCTGGAATAAGAATTTGGGACCAATAAAAGTTCAAAACAGATTAGGGTTTAAAGGTCACCTCTATGTCAAGGCAAGAGAAAGGTTAGCTTTCCTTTGGCTGCCCTTATGGTCCTAACTATTGAGTACCTGAGCTGACCATTCACGAGGGACACTCCTTTAAACTACCGTGCTGCAGCTCGGTCTGTGGGCCTATCCCTTGCCCCTGGTCCTGCTGTCCTATTTAGGAATTCCATCTCTATGGATTCTCGGAATAGAGGCTGTGGTAGCTTAATATGTATATATATATATATATATATATATATATATATATATATATATATATATATATATATATATATATATATATATATATATATATATATATATATATATATATATATATATATATATATATATATATATATACATATATATATATATATATATATATATATATATATATATATATATATATATATATATATATATATATATATATATATATATATATATATATATATATATATATATATATATATATATATATATATATATATATATATATATATATATATATATTCACCCCACCTCTGCCATGTTGACCATGTAGTGCGTTTGTCGCACGCAGCCATATTATGACTTTTTATCACATCACCGTGATTCATATACAATCAGTAAGCTACAAATGTCCTTTAACATCCAATTCGCTCTACCTCGGAAATAATATATTTTCATATATGTTACCGAAGGGGAATTTTTTAGTTGATAATAAGTTCGTTGTCCCGTGGGCTCGAACCAACGAAGGACAAGAACTCAGGACTACAGTGGACGCCTTAACTCACACGGCCAGCAAGTGAGGTATAAGTGGATATCGGCTCCCATCTACAAATCCCCGTCGAACTCAGGTGTTTGTGTTTACAGTAGAGTCGATATCCACCCACCTCTGCCATGTTGACCATGTAGTGCACTTGTCGCACGCAGCCATATTATGACTTTTTATCACGTCACCGTGATTCATATACAATCAGTAAGCTTCAAAAGTCGTGCAAAATCCAATTCGCTCTACCTCGGAAATAATATATTTTCATATATGTTACTGAAGGTGGGTTAAGGCATCCACTGTAGTCCTGAGTTCTTGTCCTTCGTTGGTTCGAGCCCACGGGACGACGAACTTATTATCAACTAAAATTCCTTCGGTAACATATATGAAAATATATGATTTCCGAGGTAGAGCTAATTGATATTAAAGGACGTTTGTAGCTTACTGATTGTATATGAATCACGGTGATGTGATAAAAGTTATATATATATATATATATATATATATATATATATATATATATATATATATATATATATATATATATATATATATATATATATATATATGTATATATCTATATATATATATATATATATATATATATATATATATATATATATATATATATATATATATATATATATATATATATATATATATATATATATATATATATATATATATATATATTATTACGATCTCGCCTCTCGAGATCTACAGGTTCTTAAAAATAATAAGCAATTGGGCTGTAATGACTGTCGAGAGGTGACAAACAAAGGAGGGAGGAGCTGAACAAAACCAAAAGTTACCTTAAAATTAATTTATTAACAAAGTTATATACTGTACATATTTACAGATGAGTCAATTGGTTCAATTTATAAAATCCATATTTATAGCAAATATCAAAGTAAACAATGAAACACTTTCAGGAAAAGCATCGCAAGAGCCAGTACAATAACAAAAATAAACATTTGACATAAAATGGGGAACAAGAATTAGGCTTCATAAATTTAAATCAGTAAAAATAATGCGTCCAAAAATAAACAGATAATAAATGACAGCAATAACAGGTAAAGCACAAATGACCATTACAACACTTAACATAATAAATACATCAAGCATGAACAAAACGGGATCATCAACAAAATCAACACAGCAGGGTTAACATCAAGATAAAATCATGAAAAACAACATCACATGAAAAATACAGTCAGCAAAGCAATAAACAATCACATGAAATACGAAAAGCTGGAGTTACATAAACATACACAGACGAAGCTGCAACACAGGAACACTGCAGGACAACAAAGACAGAGCCGATACGGCAACCATCTAGCCCTCAATCACAGTCCTCCAACTCCAGGCGCCCATGACAGAGTCGATACGACAACCATCATGGCCAAAAACAACCTCTGCTGCTCTGCTGACGAGACCTGCTGACGTCCTCCTCCAATAACCACCAAGACAGAGCCGACACGGCAACCATCTCGTCCTCAAAAATTTTCCACTGCTGCTGGCGGGACCTGACTCTCAGGTACGGATACCTGCTGATGCTACCCCAACGGACTCGCTGCTGCCCTGGACCATCGGTCGTTCTGCCCTCCAGAACCTGGCTCGTTGCTGCTACGAACCTGACTTGTTGCTGTTACGAACCTGACTCGCAGGTACGGATACCTGCTGCTGCTACTCCAGCTGGCTTGCTGCTGCCCTCAACCTGCCTCGTTGCTGCTACGAACCTGACTCATTGCTGCTACGAACCTGACTTGTTGCTGTTACGAACCTGACTGACGAAGACTGACGCCATCAAACAGACGTCAACTCGCCAGCAAGAAAAACAAACAAAAACGAAGGATGCGACAACCCACTAAGGGAACAATCGGTAAACGATTGTTCCTAACATATATATATTCCTCATCGTAGGTGGGCTAATCTTCGGTGAGATAGGCAACGAGATATGGAAGGATATGGCAAATTACATGGTTTCTTTACTCACTAGAGAAAGTTTCGAGGCAAAGTCCCATCTTCATGCTAAAAGCAGAAAATAAATATTACAGTAATATAAAGCACGTTAGAAAAAGGGAACGTAAAACGAAGAGTAAAATTTTAAACAACTAAAGCACTTCTAAGTAAAATTACGAATTAAAAATCTCAAAGAATGAAGAAAGCACTTGTTCAAGCGGAGTTCTGATGGTCCGTGTCAGGACGGTGGAAAAATAAAGAGGCAAAGAACGTACTGATGTGGCTTTATGCTATATACAAGGGTACTGAGGTGGTATGGTTGCTTAGTGAAGGTACCAGTTTCTTAATCGCCAAACTTTCAAGAACGAGGTGGTGTTCATATGGCAATGTCCTAATAACCTTAAAGTTATAATATTTAATTTATGTCTGTCTTACAGATTCTAGCGTGATTCATGATACTTGATTGTTCGGGGATGGATAACTTGCTGCCCATCCGATAACTTACACCTTTATGAGCATCACATCCCACCTTGAGCAACCGGCGAATACTTCCTATGTAGGTCTGCTGATTACATCGGCAGCAATTAAATAAGTATACTGCACCGGACTGCATCAAGGAGGGCAACTTCTCTTTCTGTTTTAGGAAGACGCCGACAGTTCTCGGATTCACACAAGTGAATCTGGCATCAACTGCTGGACAGTGGTGATTAAAAATTTTCTTAGAGGGCAACAATTTCTTATCATGTATGTAAGGTAACTTGATGTAATATCTTGTTTTCTGTGCTAAATGCGCTGCACCAGGTGGATGAAAAAGTTATTGATAATTTTCTTGACAGTTGGCATTAAAAATCTCTCAAAGACTTTATTTCATCATGGAATCATTTCAAACGGGATGTTAGATTTATTACGCTGTGGAGAAGTGCTGATAAAACATTTAATTTAAAATTATAAAAAAGACAAAAAATTCAGGCCAAAGCCAATTAGGATTCCTATAGATGCCCGTGTTAAAACAGTTATCTTTACGAAATACCATTGTATCTAAAAAGGCTAATTGTCCATTTTCATTTAATTCGCAGGTAATTTTAGCATTTTGATGTTTACAGTTGGCATATTGTGAAAAGGAATTGTTCTGATGTCTATCTTTAAACAAAACAAAAGTGTCATCTACATACCTTCGATAAAAAAGTGGTTTAAAGATGAAGGGAAATTGTCCAGAAGTTCCCTTTCCAATTTGAGCAAAAAAATATTGGCGAATATACAGCTTAGAAGGCTGCCCCTATCCATATTCTCTATTTGCAAATAAACACGTCCATTAAAAATGAAAGCAGTGTCCCGCACTGCTAATTCTAACAATCTTCTAAAATTATCACATTTAATAAATGGTATCGTCTTCTGTAAAAATAGTATCTAAAATGAAGCAAATGGTCTCCTCCACAGGTATATTAGTGAACAGTGCTTCATTAACGAAGCTTGCCTTGGTTAGGTCGGAGTCCTGGCATAAAATACTGTTCCTAAAATCAAGAGAGTTGGTTAGATTATATTAATTTTTTAAAAAAAGATTCTCTAGTAGAGGTGCCAAGAATTGAGCTATTTTACGAGTATAACCTGGTGTAGTGTAGGATGAAAGGATGGGTCTCAAAAGGTTTCCTCCTTGTGGATTTTTGGTAACCCATACACAACACCCAATGGGTTATCTGTTACATAAAGATTTTCGTAGGTCGTCTGGCCTATCGTTTTATTATCTTTCAAAGTTTTCAAGAAACGGTTTATTCTGTTCTCGTTTCTGAAAATTAGTTTGTAGTCAATGTCACCCATGTTTCTAGACTTGCTAGCATCCTATAGAATTGTTTCCATTTTGTGATTATATTCCGTTTTATTCACTATGACAGTTCCCTTGCCTTCATCAGGTTTAGAAAATATGATATTGCATTTTTCTTTTAGTGCTTTTAGGGTAGTAAGGTCCAGTTTGTTAAAGAAAATGGTGCCCATTTTGTTATTATTTTGTTAAAACTAGTATGGGCGAATGTAGATAGGTCGTTCCGAAATTGAGAAGGGTTAGTATTCAGAGATAAGCTTTTTAATTTTGGAAAAAAAATTTCAAATGGTAGAAAATATTCATAATAGGTGTTACGTTTCCTTTTTTAAATGTGTTTTGAATAGTAATATTTATTTTCTGCTTTTAGTCTGAAGATGGGACTTTGTCTCGGAACGTCGCTAGTGAATAAAGAAACCATGTGCCATGTCCTTCCATATATATATATATATATATATATATATATATATATATATATATATATATATATATATATATATATATATATATATATATATATATATATATATATATATATATATATATGTATGTGTGTGTGTGTGTGTGTGTGTGTGTGTGTGTGTGTGTGTGTGTGTGTGTGTGTGTATAACTACTCCTCGTTGCTGGGAGAAAGGACGCTGGTGACTGGTACAATACATGTACACACACTACCGGGGTCTAAGCGGTGACAGGCAGGGCAGCCGATCGAGACTACAAAGTCTACCCCAAAGCCAAAATCAAAGTCCTTCAAAAGAAGGCATCGTGCTTACCCCATACAAATGGGAAAAAAGCACGTTAAAAGAAGAAGAAGATGTGTATGTATATATATATATATATATATATATATATATATATATATATATATATATATATATATATATATATATATATATATATATATATATATATATACATATATATATATATATATATATATATATATATATATATATATATATATATATATATATATATATATATATATATATATATATATATATATATATATATATATATATATATATATATATATATATATATATATATATATATATATATATATATATGTGTGTGTGTGTGTGTGTGTGTGTGTGTGTGTGTGATTAGCATTCAAAATATGAAGACAAGGTTAAATTAAAAGGTGAAGAGAATATAAATAACGGATATAAAATCTTTGCGGAAATTTGAGATGACAGAAACCTGTATAAATTATGTGCTTTATGTGGCACACCGTTGCACTAAAAAAAAAAAAATAAATAAATAAACTGCCGCTCTTACCGTTTACTTGCTCTCTCTCTCTCTCTCTCTCTCTCTCTCTCTCTCTCTCTCTCTCTCATACATACACACATTCACTGTAAGTACAGCAGCCCCAGTATTATGGAAGTGTCGGAGATATTTATTTCTTCTGAATTGCAGTCCTATGAAAAAATGGCGTAGCACAACCAATGCAAATGATATCTGATAGAAATTCCTATAAACATCTAAGAAATGTATTCTTGGATATGTAAAACTCTCATTTATTTCCAAGAATGTATAACAATATATTAGGAGCTAATCCTTTTTGTTGAAATATAAGTATGACTGTCATAAACTAGTGAATATATTCGGTAAACCACACATATTCCGGAGAGTTTTATAAGTCTATGTTGAATGGCAAAACCTAGGTAAGACAGACGCTAATGTCAGCCTGTTATAAAAGAGCTCGCTCGCACAGTTTGATAAATCTGAATTTCTTAAAGTACGTGCGATATTCCTTGTCAACTGAATGCTCGGTCATTGCTAAAAATATCATCCAAACATGAGGTTAATATTTATTCAGTGACGTGCTTATTTGGAACCAGTATTGTTATCCTACTGTAGCCTACTCTCCTGTGTTACTGGCGTACAGTTAGAGGGAATAAATCACTGATAACACTTTTTATTCCCTGAGTGTTTCTCTTTCTCTTACAATAGTCAATCTCGTTTCTCCTTGTCTAGCTCGTGAGATACTAAGTGGAAACGTAAGAAAGATCAACATTTTTTATCATTAGTTTTTCTGGCGGATTTACACATAATATTCAGCTATAACCCTCAACTGTGATGTAACTGGCTTTCAGAGACTCAGAATGGCAAAAATGGGTAAAAGGAAATAAAAGGATGTGTTTATATCTCACCCAGGGAAGTGTTTATGCATGGGTTGTATAATGATACTGATATAACGGTATAATAACAACTGGAATAACAATCATAATGGAAATATATTATTAATGAATTAATTTCTATCACAAACTAGTGAAGTTGATATTTGATGAAATTTGTAATACATAGGTACAATTGTCGCAACAGAAATGGCGAATTTCAAGGTGGAAACCTATCGTCTTTTTCTGGTACTATGGTTATTGCCTTCAAGAGTAATGAAGTCGTCTTACATTTGTTAGTAAACTGATATACTGTTATCCTGTCAAAAGATCATATGTTCGTAAACCTGCGTGTTGTATTGTTACACGTTATGCCTTAGAGCGTGTTCGTATGATTGTGAGTTAGCACCGATGTGGATGTGGTTGATTTTGTCAGAACTGTCCTATCACTCTTGCGAAACAGACGTCGCATTCTTTCATATTAATAATAACCGGTGGAAGCCCAAGAGCCGGTAAAAAGCCCACCCAACAAGAGAGATGAAGAAGTACGGCCGAAGTCAATTTTACTATGTAGTTACACTGTCTCATCAACTTTATGTGTTCAGATACCCTCCTCGACAACTTGACATAGTTTCGACGCTGCCTGCTTCGTGACGTGCCACTGAATGCCTATAAATAACAAGACCTACTTTCTACAGATGTACGTCATCGCCAACGCACCTATGAGGCCTACTTTTCGACGTCACCATCAACGAGGGAGTCTTCTTAAACAAACAGTGAAGTCCATGAGTTCCTTTAGGTATTCAGTGGCACACATCGAGCGACACCTTTAGTTAATAATACAGAGTTCTTTTGTATCAGTGATCTTTAGGAGAAGCCCATTCAGAAACTTTTTAACCCATAGATTTTTCCTGTGCATACTTAATTTTACTTTATGAGTTGTTTTGGTTTGGTGCTGTAGGAAGTTACGACCGGGACCAGTGAATTCTAATAAACCCTCTGGCAGGAAGAGAAATAGAAACAATAATAGAAATGGTGATTCTAGCACCATGACTTCGGCGGACTGGGATAATAAGAATGTTTTCACATTGTCAGTACACGCTCTGCAATAGTGCCATTTCATGGTGTAGTAATGGTCAATTAACACAAGGGGTAGAGAGTTGGACTAACTAAGCTGAGGCTCATCTATTATTTAAGTAAATGCAGGACCAATTCAGTTGCAGGAGGCAAAGTCTTTAATAGATTATGCTAAGGGAGATATAAGTAATTGGCTCAGAACATTTCCCTCATATCCTGTAAGACATGGGAAGACTTTAAAGCTATTTTGAGACAGGTAATGGTACGGAATCTGACTTGGATGGGGTGTTGACTTTACTTAGCATTTTGAAATTAATTCAGTAGAAGAATATCCCCTTAATCGAACAAACAGCTACCATAACTGATAAGGTGACTGAGTGGCATTCTAAATGATCTCGTTGCTATGGATAAGTGATAAAAACATTGACACTATGGATATGTGTTACCTACTGTAACTTGCTCTTATGACTGCTCTTACACCTGATCAACTTGTATGTTGTTCTGAATCTAAATTTGATAAAAACTCTAGTAAGCTTACAGTTACAGACCAGGTAAAGGAACATTGTTGGAATGTCAGAATCTTTGCCCCATTCTGTTATCCAATTTTGAACACCCATGTTAAGCAATCCAGCTCAGGTACAACAAATCCCCAGAAGGTTAACGCAGTTCATTCAAACAATTAAAATATAAAATGTCATTACCGTGACTGTTTTGGCCACTACAAGGGAGACTGTAAATGCAGTATATATCACACTCTTTTCACAGCTTCCAAAATTTTAAGTTTAGGCTCAGTATGCAAGCAGGTAATAACCCAGGCAACAGCGTGGGTAATAATCAGTATGATAATCATAATGTTCATCCTAATGCAGCTGGTAATCATCCTAATAAAAACAGATATACTAATCATAATCAAAATTTTCAGAATAAGAGGTTCCCAAAATACAACCAAGGGAAAAAAGAGTGATAATCAAAACATCCATCAAAGTCAGTGTTGTGAAGTACAAAGGGCCCTTTCTATTGTTCAGAGATTCCGGTTGTCAGGGAAAAAATATTTTTTAACTTAAGTGTTTCTGAAGTTAAGACTTTCTGTACTGATTCAGGTTTAAAGTTACATAACCAGCTCTCCATGTTAACTATCAATGTACTACTCATGAGGAACAGATGGTGAGTGACATTGATCTTAAGTCGGAACTCCAGCCGTTTATGGTGGATATATTTAGCATTATGGCTTTTATTAACAACATCGTAGATGAACGTCCTATTGTAAAAGCAGTTAGCAAACATCGCAAAACCTTTACCCTGTTCCTTGATGCAGGAAGTTCTAAAAACATTATTGATTTACAGACCCACCATATGCCTTCCTCTGATTGATTCTCCAATTGAGAAAACTCCGGTACTGTTGGCGGGTATAGGCAATAATGGATTAAATATATTGGTTGCAGTTAAGGTCCAGTACCGTATAGGTAAATACATTTTCACTGATGATTTCATAGAGGTAGATGGGATTCAGATGTTCCCTGCGGCAGATTTTAGGTATCCACCTGTGTCACAGAATATATTTACAGCGAAATGTGATGTCTTGGTTAAGAGACAATTTTTCAAGTCTTCCCTCTCTAGAAAAATGTTCTGATGTTCAGAAGTTAGCCCAGGCAAAGTTACATATGTCGAGGAACTGACAGGTGTTTAGTCAGTTTCAGAGATTAACGAAGCGACTGAAGAGAGTAAGTTTTCTCAGATAATCGCCAGTCTAACCCAGATCATAGAATCCAGCGTTCCACCTTACATTATTGTGACAGCTAAGAAGGTCTTACCTGGATCAGAAATTTGATTAATAAATGAATCAAATAGAATTCATGGGTTATCATGCAGTAGAAGCGGTTTGCACTGTTGACGGTAATCATCAAACAGTGATAGAAGTATTTAATCATTTGAATAAAGATTCGATTGTTAATAAGAGTACACCCTCAATGGATGTTGAGGTATTTCATCATAGGATATTGACAATAGCAGAAACTGAAAATGTCCAGTCAGCTGGAGCTGACATAATTTTCAAGCCCATTATAGATGAGTTAGGAAGGGATATTCAGGACCCTAACGTCCGGTGGAAGTTTGCAAATATACAAAAAGTTTATAGTGACGTATTAAATACTAACACTGGGAGTTTAGGTAAGTTCAGTGTGATTGAACACCAGATAAGACCCTAATCAAACAATTTATATCTCCTCCCACAGGATTCCCATGAAATTTAATAATGAGATCTTTATGGAAGTAGACAAGACGCTTGAAGAAGGTGTCATTAAGAAATCGGCTAGCCCATACAATTTCCCATTCATTGTTGTTCCTGAGAAAATACGTGCTTGGAAAGTGTGTGCTGATTATCGTAAACTTAATAAGGAAATCGTTCGAAGCCGTTTCCCCCCGCCATGTATCGATAATATTTTCTCTGTGCTAGATAAATATACTTATTATAGTTTACCAAATTCCTTTGGAGGAGAGTGGCACCAAGTATATGGCATTTAGTACCTTGAGAGGGCATATTGAATTCTTGAGGATACCTTTCGGTTTACGTTGTGAACCTCTAACTATTACTTGGATGATTAATTCGGCTTTTGGTAACATTTTATGTGATATACTTCAAGCCTATATAGATGATTTAGATGTGTTTTCACACATACTGGAAGGTCACTTTAGGAAACTGGAAATGGCCCTCAGAAGATACGACATTATAATTTGAAAGTTAAATGATCAAAATGTGAATTATTTAAGGATGAATTATTTTGTTTGAGCTATGTTGATTCCAAAGATAGGTTAAAGGTTGTACACGATAAGATTTTTTCCATTGCAAACTTTCTATAGCCAACCACTGTAAAGGGTGTTGAACGGTTTTAGGAATGACTTGTCATTATAAAAGATTTTGTTATTATAATTACTCAGTAGAAGCTGGTTCTCTGGCAGATTTAACTAGGAAAAGTGTAGCTTTTAAATGGGACACTGGTCAACAGAAAACCCTTGAACTAAAAGAGAAACTTTGGTCCCACCAGGTTTGATGTTTCTGGAATACTCAAACCCATTTTTCATTGCTACAGATGCACCAGATTATGGTATGAGTGGAAAAGTAATCAATTAAACAATCTGAGTGCAAATATGCTGTGATTGATAAGGAAGCTTTAGCTATTGTAAATGCCTTATGTAGTTTTACATACATAAAATATGGTTGTTGACAGACCATAAACCTCTATGTGATTTCTTTAAAGGTTTTCAGTTCAGACCTAAATGGACTATGGAACATATTATTATTCAAGAGTTTAGTGCAAAGATTTAACATTTTCCTGTTAAAGCAAATTTTATTGCTGATGCATTATCTAGGAATCCATTGCATCTCATATAATTGATCCCTTATGTTTTGATGATGATATATTGTCATTACAATTTTCAGAAGTTGATAAAGGGGAGTGTGGATCTTCAGAATCCAGCTCAGTTCTACAACTGAGCCCAAGTGGAATCATGATGTTCTCGTTAGGGAACAAAGGCAAGAGGAAAAATTGTGGGATATTGTAGATACCTTGCAAGGGAGTAAGTTACCCAGTGAAAATTGCTCTACAATCAAAAAGATTTTATGTAGAAATATTCCTAGGAAAACTAGACACATAGCGAATGCTGGTGTTAGTCATACTGTTGTACCAAAGGAGTTAATACCCTTTATAGTAAAATAGTTACATATAAACAAAATGAATGTTCACCCAGGTTTTGCGGTTATGTACTAGAAAGCAAGAACTGTTTTACTAGTCTATTATACTTAAGAATTTCACAATCTCCTTAACAATTGCGAAGTTGACCACGAGAATAAAGGTTATGTTACGAAACCTGTGGAATTAGGTACGTATCCTGTACCTCAGAAGACTTTTCAGAGGGTGCATATTGATTTTCCCACTAATTTCAATGAAAAATAAGGAGAAATAAATAGATGTTGGTCACAGCAAGACCACCGAGAGACAAGGCCTGTTGGATATGACGTCATGACGTGATGACATCGACCCTGGTAGTCGGATGTTAGAGAGTCTTTCTCTCTCGAACTTCCTTCCTGTACATCATTTGAGTACGAGGTTTTCTCGTGGTTCCGTTGTTTTATTTGTTAACTGGACCGTAAAACATACATGACATAATGAAGTAGCGTGCCACAGATATATCATGTGTGTTTTATTGAACGAACTTACTATGGCAAGTAGATAAACTCATCACTAAGTTCACTGCAACAAGTGTTTGACTTTTGCCTCTGGATAACATGACGATAATTAGCGCTGAATAATCCCGCGGAATCCAGTGCTTGGCTTGAAGCCTAAATTTCACATTTCATTCCATTCCACATTAGGATAACATACAGTTAGGTTTGTCTGGTAAGGTAACATGAGTTAAGCCTTTGCAAGTATAGTCTACACCCAGGTATAGCCTAAGAATTCAGTAGCCAGAAAAAGGGATTTAGGTAGGTGTTGTGAGCAGCAAGGTAAAGCGCAATATAAAGAAAGACTGGTTTAGCTTAGATTGAATTTTAGTTGGAATTCATATAAACTAGACTTAACACAGAACTCCCAATGTAGCCTATGTCCAGACAACTCCCAGTGTAGCCTATGTCCAGACAACTCCCAGTGTAGCCTATGTCCAGACAACTCCCAGAGTAGCCTATGTCCAGACAACTCCCTGTGTAGCCTATGTCCAGACAACTCCCAGTGTAGGATTCAGCAAGAGCTCTGGAAATGGCACAGACATAGAAGTTATAGGTTCATCACAAGTGGATGTACAGTATAGTGATCAAGAAGTAGGCAAGTTACCATTACCAGTAGTCAGAGGTAAGGGATAAACCTTATTGGACCTAGTTTGGTTAAGGTGAATAAAATCAGACTGGCCTAGTATTCTAGGGTTACAGGTACAAAACAGAAGGGATGTCAATAACTAACCTAACCTCATGGCATTACTGTGTTTTAATGCTCATATATACATTTAGGAGATTTAATGATTCCTACAGAGGTTCATGATACAAATATCATTGAGTAGATATTGAATAACTTGCAGAGAGCTGACATTGCTGAGTGTATTTCTAAAACCTGCAATATCATTGATCACATAAAATTAGTGATTTCATTTTTGGCAATAATTTTAGATGCTCAGTCGAACATTTGCTTGTGCTGAAATTCATATTTGAACAAATGCAGTTAATGACTGAATAAATTTGATTATTCATCAGAGCTGGTAATATTTTTTCGTGTTTGTTTTTGTTTTGTAATTGTTCCCCTCAAAGTTATAGATTCTTGAGAGATAAGAAATTCCTAATATTGCTGATGTACGCTACCATCAGGAGTGTGTCTCCAAACAGTTTACCCCAGCGTCAGAACAAAATGACTCATTTTCTGATGTACATTAAGAATAAATGTAAATCATTACTACCCAATAACAAAACAGTGGTACTGACGGTGGATGAAACTCACTTGAAACCATATTTTGATTATAAAGGTGGAAATTCAGTACACTTGTTGAGATGTAGGCTACCAGGAATAATTGGCTTTGCCAGAAAGATACAAATAAAACAATGAAGTTCCCACGGTTCTCCTTTGATGGAAATCTTATTTTAGAAAATAAAATTCGTTATGCACCATTCAGCTCTGAAAAAACTTCATGAGGTAGATGGTTTACTCTTGAAACATTATTATATACTGTCATAAAAAGCATTCTCCTCACCCACCCTTGAGAAACAAAGTGTTCATTTAGCTTTACAAATATTCAATGAGTATCTCATTCAAGCTTTACTAACTCTTGGAAAAAATCACTGTTTCCCTTTTTATTCAGAAGTTGTAGATTTATGTATTTTTTTTTTTTTTTACATTGCATTTGATGGGCAATAATGAATGTAAAATCCCCATATAAAGGTCAAAGGTTAAATAATAAATATGCTACTCCAATAAGTAATGAAGGTCATTGTACAGAAAAATAGCAAAATTATTTTATTTTATTGAATAATTGTTGTTCCCAAGAAAAACTACTGTAGCTAACAAAAAGTTGAATAAAAAGAAAGTTTAAAACTTCAACTACCAAATAATAGCTGTATGTAAAAGACAATAATTAAGGTATTTCAATCACATATAGTAGAGTAAACCAAAGCACTGCCGTCTTGTAATTTGACGTTAACAATGTATAAACACTTTTTAATACAATGATAAACATGTTTGTACTTCGGTATATATTATATTGTAACTGTAAATAAATTCTTTTGGTTCAGTATTTTATATTAATCTCTTAACCTGTGTTTCGAGTTAATATTATTTGGTGTACACAAATTAGTGTAGACGAAAAAATAAGTAAGTTAACTAATTACCATAAGTGGCAAGCAACAAATTGTCTATTTTGGTGACGTTTTGTTTACATTTCTTTCGTCTGGGAACGTAGTCAGTGCTAGCGACTCGGACTACCGTTGCTTACGTCACAATACATCGAACAGGCCTTGTCTCTCGTTGGTCTTGGTCACAGTCGATACTTTAACAAGGTTTGTGAAGATTTTTCCACTGAAGAGTAAAAAAGCACAGCTATGTGCAAGGGTTTTTAAGATGATTTTATTTGTTGCTATGGTGTTTATAATGGTCTGATAACCAACTGGTGAGAGTTCAGTAGTACCTTTTTAAGGCCATTGTGTTCTTTTTTTTTTTTTTTTTAGATATAAAGCAGGTTAATGCTTTAGTTTTTTAACCCGAATATAACAATCTTGTGAGAGAGTTAACCACAAGATTTTAGATACTTAAGGTCTCCGAGTGAGGTATGGATCCTAATTGGGATTTGGCAATTCCTGCAGTTCCTTGTACAGTACCGTACAATCAATACTATGTATCATTTGTCGATAAAGATGCCAACTTTTGAAGCCATCTGTGGCGTTAGAATGAGAACCCCATTTGATGTGTTGAATTGTCCAGTCTATGTGTGATCTATAGAGGAATGCCGTTGATATCAGTAAAGTCAGGTTTGACTTGCAGTTTAAACATCTGTCAGATGCTAATGTTATTATGAAAACTGGTCACGAAAATGTTTCAAAGAAATATAAGCCATATAAGTGATATACGGTGTACGCGAAAACTGATGCCAGGAAAGGAATTAATTGTAAGTTAACTCCTGTTTTGAAGGTCCTTTCTAAGTAGTAGAATTGTTAATAGCAAACTGATTGAAATTTTAAAATGTTCTAATCCAAATGATATAAGGTCTGTACATGTCTCACAGGTACGCGCTTAGTTATAGTTCTCTTGTGTTTGTGAGCATCTTTTGTTGGTTAGACTGGATATCCGCTTCTCTTACGGGTGAGGAAGTCTGTCGTTGATTAAGCTGGATATAATTAAATCCAGAGACTGCAGATCTGCTGTACGTAATCGTGAGCTTCATAATTAGCCACATTGAGAGTAATGAGGTCAGTTGTTAGAATTATTTTGAAATGTATTCTTATTCTTTAACTTGGGGGCACGTTATCTTGCGCAATGACGTTGATTTACTAGTATGCGCCCCCCCCCCCACAAAAAAAGAGAACTACTTGCTTAAACGAAAATTTGTTGGGAAAAATTCTTCAGTCATTCGCAAAGTTCCACCTGCTCTCGACAAAGTATAAAACCAGTGCATTATGTTAATCACTGTCTGAATTAGTCCTACGTAAAATGAACTGCTTCAGTAAACATTCAAAAACTCTATCTCTGAGAATGAGAATATAGTGTTCAAGCGTCGTCTTATTTGACAAGAAAAGTCAGTAAATGGATATCTGTAGGAGCTATAACAAGAAAAACCTAAAATACCATTCATCTCTCTCTCTCTCTCTCTCTCTCTCTCTCTCTCTCTCTCTCTCTCTCTTTGAACATCAGTTTCTTTGAGATGGCTGTATATTGTAGCCAGAGAAATGTTAAGTGCAAAGAAAAAGAAAATTTTGTATTGTAAGTTTGATAGCGCAATTGATGACAAGAGATTATTATTTACTAATATTTACTGTTTAGCTAAAGAAACATTGTGAGCCTTATTGACCTTCTTTTTGTGTATCATGCATGTATGAATTGTTCAGAAAATTAGATGGATTTTTCATACATTGGACATAGTTTAATTGGTTTTGAAAAGGTTTTTCTAAGGTTACGAGGTTTCTTCAAGCCACATAAATTTTCGGGAATGTAACCTTTACGTATGTAAAGAAGGCCAAATAAATAAATAGATAAATAGATGAATATATATATATATATATATATATATATATATATATATATATATATATATATATATATATATATATATATATATATATATATATATATATATATATGCATATATATATATACATACATATATATATATATATATATATATATATATATATATATATATATATATATATATATATATATATATATATATATATATATATATATATATATATATATATATATATATATATATATATATATATATATATATATATATATATATATATATATATATATATATATATATATATATATATATATATATATATATATATATATATATATATATATATATATATATATATATATATATATATATATATATATATATATATATATATATATATATATATATATATATATATATATATATATATATATATATATATATATATATATATATATATATATATATATATATATATATATATATATATATATATATATATATATATATATATATATATATATATATATATATATATATATATATATATATATATATATATATATATATATATATATATATATATATATATATATATATATATATATATATATATATATATATATATATATATATATAACCAACCTGGTGCTGCCCGGTAAAACTCTGATGGACTCAGAAAAATTTGCCTGTACCTCCTTGTGCTGGTTGTCCCTTTTATCCAGATATTACTGTTCTAAATGTCCCATTTATCCATTTATTACTGTGGTAACTGTCCCATTTATCCAGGACTTACTGCACTAACTGTCCCTTTTATCCAAACATTACTGTCCTGACTGTCCTATTTATCCAGATATTACTGTATTGACTGCCTCATTTATCCATTTATTACTGTGGTGACTGTCCCTTTTATCCAGGTATTACTGTACTGAGTGTCCCATTTATCCAAGTATTGCTATATTGACTGTACCATTTATCTATGTGTTATTGTGGAAACTGCCCCTTTTATCTAGGTATTACTGCAGTGACTGTCCCATTTATCCAGGTAGTACTGTGGTGACTGTCCCATTTATCCATGTATTACTGTGGTGACTGTCTTTTTATCCAGGTATTACTGTAGTGACTGTCCTTTTTATCAAGGTATTACTGTAGTGACTGTCCAGTTTATTCATGTATTACTGTGGTGACTGTCCCGTTTATCCATGTATTACTATGGTGACTGCCCCTTTTATCCAGGTATTATTGTAGTGAGTGTCCTTTTCATCAAGGTATTACTGTAGTGACTGTCCCATTTATCCAGGTATTACTGTTCTAACTGTCCCATTTATCCATGCATTACTGTTATGACTGCCCCTTTTGTTCAGGTATTACTGTGTGACTAGCCCTTTTCTCCAGATATTACTATAGTGACTATCCCATTTATCCAGGTATTACTGTATTGACTGTTCCTTTTATGCAGGTATTGCTGTGCTGACTGTCCCTTTTCCAAACATTACTGTCCCATTTATCCAGGTATTACTTTGCTGTTTATCCACTTTATCCAGGAATTACTGTGGTGACTGTCCCTTTTATCCAGAAATTATTGTATTAACTGTCACTTTTATTCAAACATTACTTTGCTGACTGTCCCATTTATCCAGGTATTACTGTGGTGACTGTCCCTTTTATCCAGGAATGACTGTACGGACTGTCCCATTCATCCAGGTATTAATGTAGTGACTGTCCCTTTTATCCAGGTATTGCTGCATTGACTGTCCCATTTAAACTATTTTTTTGTGACTATCCCTTTTATCCAGGTATTATTAGGCTTACTGTCCCTTTTACCCAGGTATTATTGTGCTGACTGCCCCTTTTATGCAGATATTACTGTAGTGAATGTCCTTTTTATCCTGCTATTACTGTTGTGACTGCCCCATTTATCCAAGTACTACTGTGATGCCTGTCCCATTTATCAAGGTATTACTGTGCTGACTCTCCCTTTTGTCCAGTTATTACTTTGGGGACTGTTCATTTTATCCAGACATTACTGTGGTGAGTGTCCCCAAGGTATTACTGTGGTGACTGTCCCATTTATCCAGGCATTGCTGCTCTGCCTGTCCCTTTTATCCAGATATTACTGTGTTGACTGTCCCTTTGTCCAGATATCACTGTGGTGACTGTCTATTTTATCCAGGCATTTCTGTGGTGACTGTCCCATTTATTCAGTTATTACTGCAATGGCTATCCCATTTATTCACTCATTACTGTATTGACGGTCCCTTTTATCCAGGTATTACTATGGTGATTATCCATTTTATCCAAGTATTACTGTGGCGACTGTCTATCACATATTACTGTGCTTCTGTCCCTTTTATCCTGATATTACTTTGCTGACTATCCCTTTTATCCAGGTATTACAGTGATGACTTTCCATGTTATCCAGGCATTACTGTGGTGACTGTCTCATTTACTACACCCCCCCCTACTAAACCTAAACACATCCCCACTAAATCTAAAGACACACCCCACAAAGCCTAAGCAAGCATTCCACTAAACATAAACACAAACTTTGATACAGTATTACTACTCACACCAAAGAAAAGCATTTTCAGTAATATATTTCATTGGTATTAAATGCAAGAAATGAAGTATGATAAACCCACAAAGTTTATTTACCACATAAATTACAAAGGGAAGAGGGAAATGGGCTGGGGAAGGGGAAGGGAGTATGGGTTTGAAACCTACCCTATTATCTAAATTGGGTCAAATGATGGCCACACGCCTATTTTTTTCTAGATCGGTCAAGTGGTTACCACATAAGTTACAAAGGGAAGGGAGAAGGGGTTATGGGGAAGGGGACGGGGAAGGGGAAGGGAAGGGGAAGGGGGTACGGGTTTGAAACCTACCCTATTATCTAAGTTGTGTGAAATGGTGGCCATTTGCCAAATTTTGTCTAGATCAATCAAGTGGTTAACACATAAATTACAAAGGGAAGGGGGAAAGGGGATGGGGATGGGGAAGGGGAATGGGAATGGGGGTACGGGTTTGAAACCTATCCTATTATCTAAGTTGGTTTAAATTATGGCCAAGTGCCAAATTTTGTCTAGATCGGTCAAGCAGCTTGAATTTCTATAGCTCACAAACATATGGACAAAATACAAAGGGATATACAAACATTCACTTTACTGGGGCAGGCTAACTATTTGAACCTGTGTAAGGGAGTGAAATCTGGATCGTGGTGGTTATGGGCATTCCAGAGGGTTTTAAGGCATGCTCAGGAGATAATCTTAGCCTAGGGCAGTAACTGTCTGGCGCCCTTTCTTTAGTACAGGAGCCACAACCTGGGGTCAATCCATTCCTCCCCTTCACGCCCGAGCAGAAGTAATAAAAGGCCACGACGGCCTACAATCGCTCTCACACACAGCTCGGACCTGAATGTAGGAGGTCACAAGTTAAGACGTCTCTCCCCCCCAACCCAACCTCGTGGCCAGTAACCCTTTGCAAATGGTGAAGGGCAATCCCAGAGTGAGCGGGACTTCAATACTGCAGCCTTTATCATCACGAGGGCGCCCCTGTAACCACTCCACCGACAAAGGAAAATGAATTGTTCTATTGGATAAAACTGACTACAATGAAAAAATGTTAACTATCTTAAGAGACCAAAGTAAGTTCACAGAAATTGGAACACCTGATTTTTATAATATCGTTATTATTGAGGATAAAATTAATAGATTTTTACGTTCTTTACAAAAAGAGAAAATCATACCAGGATTTGTTTGTCACAGGATCATCGTTTGGGGTTCTATACGGTCTTCCAAAAATACATAAACCTATTTTACCCATGAGACCTATTTTACCTCGATAAATGGGACAGACAGCAAAGTTATGTTTGGATAAAAGTGACAGTTAGTACCGTAATTTCTGGATAAAAGGGACAGTCACTACAGTAATTCCTGGATAAAATGGATAAACAGCAAAGTAATGTCTTGGTAAATGGGACAGTAATGTTTGGAAAAGGGACAGTCAGCACAGCAATACCTACATAAAAGGGACAGTCAATACAGTAATACCTGGATAAATTGGATAGTCACTACAGTAATATCTGAAGAAAAGGGCTGGTCACACAGTAATACCTGGATAGCCTAAATGGTACAGACAGTGGAGTAATACCTGGTTAAACTGGACAGTCACCACAGTAATACATGGATAAATGGGACAGTCACCACAGTAATACCTGGGTGAATGGGACAGTCACTACAGTATTACCTGGATAAAAGGGGCAGTCATAACAGTAATGAATGGATAAATGGAACAGTTAGAATAGTAAAACCTGGATAAATGGGACAGTCACTAAAGTGATACCTTGATGAAAAGGACAGTCACTACAATAATACCTGGATAAAAGGGGCAGTCACCATAGTAATACATGGATAAATGGGACAGTCAACATAGTAATACATGGATTAATGGGACAGTCACTGCAGTAATACCTGGATAAAAGGGCAGTTTCCACAATAACACATGGATAAATGGTACAGTCAGTATAGTAATACTTGGATAAATGGGACACTCAGTACAGTAATACCTGGATAAAAGGACAGTCACCACAGTAATAAATGGATAAATGAGGCAGTCAATACAGTAATATCTGGGTAAATAGGGCAGTCAGGACAGTAATGTTTGGATAAAGGGGACAGTTAGTGCAGTAATTCCCAGAGAAATGGGAAAGTTACCACAGTTATAAATGGATAAATGGGACGTTTAGAACAGTAATATCTGGATAAAAGGGACAACCAGCACAAGGAGGTATAGGCAAATTTTTCTGAGTCCATCAGAGTTTTACTGGGCAGCACCAGGTTGGTTATATATATATATATATATATATATATATATATATATATATATATATATATATATATATATATATATATATATATATTTATTTATTTATTTATTTATTTATTTGGCCTTCTTTACATACGTAATGTAAAGGCTACACATTCCTGAAAAGTTATGTGGCTTGAAGAAACCTTGCAACCTTAGAAAAACCTTTTCAAAACCACTTAAACTATGTCCAATGTATGAAAAATCCATCTAATTTTCTGAACAATTCATACATGCATGATACACAAACAGAAGGTCAATAAGGCTCACAATGTTTCTTTAGCTAAATAGTAAATATTAGTAAATAATAATCTCTTGTCATCAATTGCGCTATCCAAACTTACAGTACAACATTTTCTTTCTCTTTGCACTCTTAACATTTCTCGGGCTACAATAGAAAGCCATCTCAAAGAAACTGATGTTCAAAGAGAGAGAGAGAGAGAGAGAGAGAGAGAGAGAGAGAGAGAGAGAGAGAGAGAGAGAGAGAGAGAGAGATGAATGGTATTTTAGGTTTTTCTTGTTATAACTCCTACATATATCCATTTACTGAGTTTTCTTGTCAAATAACACAACGCTTGAACACTATATTCTCATTCTTACTGCTAGAACTCAGAGAAAGAGTTTTTGAATGTTTAATGAAGCAGTTCATTTTACGTAGGACTAATTCAGACAGTGATTAACATAATGCACTGGTTTTATACTTTGTCGAGAGCAGCTGGAACTTTGCGAATGGCTGAAGAATTCTTCCCAACAAATTTTCGTTTAAGCAAGTAGTTATCTTTTTTTGTGGGGGGGGGGGGGCGCATACTAGCAAATGAACGCCATTGCGCAAGATAACGTGCCCCTAAGTTAAAGAATAAGAATATACTTCACAATAATTCTAACAACTGATCTCATTACTCTCAATGTGGCTAATTAAGAAGCTCACGATTATATACAGCAGATCTGCAGTCTCTGGATCTAATTATATCCAGCTTAATCAACGACAGATTTCCTCACCCGTAAGAGAAGCGCATATCCAGTGTAACCAACAAAAGATGCTCACAAACACAAGAGAACTCTATCCAGCATAGCCACCAATGCACTTGCTCATATATACAGCAAAATTACATCGAGTCTAATTTACAACATACTTGATCACATATACAAGAGAATTACATCCAGTCTAGGAAACAAGAGACTTGCTCACACCTATGGCAAAGTTCCATTCAAACTAACCAACAATCGCGAGTCTGCAAGTGGGTTTTATTTTCCTCAGGATTTCACTGAGGTGCACAACAAACGCAGAAAAATTAAACAGATCTTGAGAGAAAGTAGAAATTACCTGTTACTGGCCAACACTTGATCAAACTTAGATCACTTATGCAATTAAAGGTGTATTTTTATTTAACCTTAATAAAAACTGTTTTAAAAACGTAAAATACTTATATATTAAATTTTTATTGCGTCCCGTGCCTATAAAGCAGTGTATCAACAAAGTGGAACTAAGAATGGCATGTATTTAAGATGAGACAAAAATAACTGAGACCTACAATAGTGACAGAGACTGACGAACAATCACGACCCTGGTGACCAATGGAAAGACCTAGTAGTGAAATGCGTGCCTCTGTTCTGTCTGTTTTACACATATTTATACCCATCAATTAGTTAGTCAGAACTGTTCTTAGATTACAATAGCTCTTTCTATCATCTTCATAATGTTTTTGTGAAGTTGATAGCAGGGGCTATCATAAGCTAAGATCAGCACTGTGTAAAAACTTTATATTTCAAGAAGAATAAGTAAGAGACACAAAATAGAAAAAAAAAGTCACTCATGGTTTGTTTCTTGTATTACCTTCGTTATCGTTATGATTAACGCAAATAACTGAAAAAGTTACTTTCCTTAGGAACGCAGCCTTACACAGTTCATATTACACACACACACACACACACAGAGAGAGAGAGAGAGAGAGAGAGAGAGAGAGAGAGAGAGCTGTCTTTTTCCCTATCCCTCCCACCCAAGACACACGCTTACAAAGTAATCTTTCTTAAGATTTTTCTCTCAAGTCTAGCAGTTAGAGGATGAATATTGTGTTCAGTCATAATCCTTATTTCACAAAGGAGCCAGTAAATGGATAACTGTAGCTTTATTGACCTTTTTGTTTGTGTATCATAAATGTTTAAATCGTTCTGAAAATTATTCATGACCATATTTACACGAGATGCATTTTTCATGCCCTGTATGTGGTTTAATGGGTTTTGAAAAAGTTTTCTTCAAACAATGTAAATTTTCAGGAACGTAACCTTCCAGTATGCAGAGGAGCCACCGCACACAAACACACACACGCATATATACACGTGTGTACCTGTAAATTGTGAAAGTGTAATTTATATGTAATTATCCAGAAATTGTACGTATCTCTGTGGGTCCCAATTCATCAGCAGATATGTAAACGAACAAAACATCGCAAACTATTACCCATGTACCTATTTTCTTGTCAATCAATCTAACAACAAAATTATTCTAGTCTGTTACTAGTGTATGTCTCTCCCTATACAATGAGAATATAAAAAAATCAGTAACAACTCTTAATTGTCTTTTATTTTTTATTTTTTTGCTGGAAAATTTGAAAACTGAATATCTTTGCAATGTAAGGTACGATGCAAAAAAAAAAAAAAAAAAGTGCCCATCTACCTTACTAAGCAGGTAGCAGTAAATAAGTGTTCTTTCGGAATATTGACATTTATAATTGTCGATCTACAAAATTTTAAATACTCGCAGATTTGTTTATATTACTACTGATCATAAAAACTTTCTATATGTGAGTAGTTCTCACAGTGTTTTGTATGCCTATAATCTGTTTTATGGAGGCCAAATGCAAATACCAGAAACCGACATCATTGAAATTAATCGTAACTGGCGGAGCTCATGTTGCTCATGCCCCATAGGCTACGACGATTCTGACTCCAGATATTTGCCATCTGTCACCCACCCCTAGAACAAACAAAACCTCCCCTTCCCCGTCCCCAATAAAGACATAATTATTAGTTAACTTTTTAAAGCTGTTTGTCGTTGTACCGAAATTTAACAGAAGCGTGGCAGCACACACAAGGACAGCGTCAAATTGAATCGATGCAGGGGTTCCTAAAATGTTTTTTCTGTGGAGAAAATCTGATGAAATTTAAAAATGTTCGCAAAATTTCGCATGAGCGTACATGACTGATCTGATGGAATCGTAACACCGAGGGTTTTAGATCAAGTGAATCAGCCCTTTCACTGAAACGTTTAATTCCTCACAACTGAACAATGAAAAATATAAATACGTACTTTTTTTTTGTCTGTATTGTCTGTTATTCACATACCCATTCGTAATGACTGCAAAAGTTTCTGTACCGTTTGTCAATAAATAGAGAAACTATTGACAGTATATCTTCAACAAGGGAAGATAAGCGACTAATGATTGCCAGTCTCTCAATGAATGATTAAATGGAATAATGGGAAAAGTGTTTCAATGATTAACTGCAAGGTGGATAAAAGAGTAGTCCATATCACATTACATCAGTTGATACACACACACACACACACACAAACACACACCACACACACACACACACTCACATATACAGTGTATATATATATATATATATATATATATATATATATATATATATATATATATATATATATATATATATATATATATATATATATATATATATATATTAATTGCCAGAGATGGGTAAAATCACTAAACTTAGTGATTTTTGAAATCAAAATAAAAATCACCCCAGAACATTGATTTTAAAATCAAAATAAAAAAAGACACTTTCTGTTTATAATTATATTAAAAAAACATAAACCAAAAAAATAAAAATAAATAAAAAAAAACATAACCCCCCCCAAAAGCTAAATGGGGGTATGTTCTAAAATTCATTTCGTTTTCTATTCGCCTTTAATAAAACAAGCTGTTCGAGTTTTTCATCAGAAAGACGTGTCCTTTTAGGGTTGTGTATCCTTCCTGAAAATGAAAATCTTTCTACGGGAGCTGATGATGGAAGAGGAGTATTATAGCGTTTAAATACTTTCAGTACATTAGGGAACCGTAGTAAACAAGACAGGTTTTTACTTGTGTCCTGAAAATAGTGCAATACTTCCAAATCTTCTTTGTAATAAAATGGTGCAAAGTGATTTTAGTGATTTTGATGTATTTTTAAAATCCAAATCACTTACATTTGGTGATTTTAAATCAAAATCAAAATCACCTGAAATTTTGGGAATTAGAAATCAAATCAAACTCAATAAAGCCTCTGCTCTCACATAAAATCTTTGACCTCAGCCATTCAATTGATAAATTTCACGTACTGCTGTGAACACATGAGGCATTAATATATAAGTTCTTATATAGAAGTTTAGACTGATTCAGAGTCTAAACAAAAATATAGTCTCTATAGTCTCTATAAATAATGCCACTGACTTCAGTCGAAATTGCAAAAGAGAAGATAACTGATGGAAACAGCATCAAAACTCATGTTGTTAGGTATTTTCTTGAATAGAACGTTTCATTTTTTCTAGGGACATTCTCAACTCTATATATATATATATATATATATATATATATATATATATATATATATATATATATATATATATATATATATATATATATATATATATATATATATATATATATATATATATATATATATATATATATATATATATATATATATATATATATATATATATTTATATATATATATATATATATATATATATATATATATATATATATATATATATATATATATATATATATATATATATATATATATATATATATATATATATATATATATATATATATATATATATATATATATATATATATATATATATATATATATATATATATATATATATATACAAATATATATATATATATATATATATATATATATATATATATATATATATATATATATATATTTTTTTTTTTTTTTGTATGTATACTGTAGGCAGGTGCCCTCTTCATTAGCACCGATAGCAATAGAGATGTTGTGCATGTATCTAGTATATATCTCTGGTTTCGGATGGGAGTTGAACGTTCTTTCCTCGACATCTGCCATATCCAAATTAGCAAATGGGTAGATTGTGTCGCTACGGGATCCCCATTTTGCGTTCCTATTACAGCTGCTGAAGAGAGAAAATTCCGTTCTACTCCGAAACCAAAGATATATACCATATACATACACAACATCTTTATTGCTATCGGTGCTAATGAAGAAGCCACCCTCCTACAGTATGCCTTGAAGAGGAACTCTAGACTAAGCTAAGCTATTGAATATAGCGTCGAAGGCAGAGTTCCTTTCTTGTATGTGAACGTGGAGCGGAAAGAATATAGGTTCAATAAAACCGTGTACCAAAGGGCAACAAAAGTGTGGTGGTGCCATAACGCACCCATGAAATTCAACTCTTTCCCTTAGCAACTTGAAAGCCAGAGCCAGCTCTTTCGAGAACAAAACTCCAAACATTTGAGAATAAAAATTCTGTATCCTGCAGGCGCTGGAATCACACATCAGCAGCCATTTATCCTGGACATATACAGCTTGCTTTTCTGTACACAAAAGCCATCCATCAAAAATGAACAGCGGCTCGTAATTTATTGTTTTATACGAGTTCGCTATTGTTAATAGCCGAGTATCGTCCTTCAATTTAATGATTCCTCTTGCCAACGATTGGATTGATTTTCTTGCTTTTTAGAACAGATTCTCACTTTCAAGAATCGTGGTATACGAAGTAAAGAGGAAAATGACTAAATATTTTTCACCTGTAAGATTGAGGGTTATTAACGGAGTTAAGTGCCTGTGTGTGTATATATGTATTGTGCTTGTTTGTATGTTTGTATGTGTGAGAGAGAGAGAGAGAGAGAGAGAGAGAGAGAGAGAGAGAGAGAGAGAGAGACAAGGGGTTGGAGCTGACTTTAAACTTCAACCTTCAGAGAAACGTCAGGGGGTATCGTGATGAACACGGACTTGACACTTGTGGATCTCCGTGAGCTCCTCTCTTTGTACGCTTCCATTGTCTCTTCTCTCGTGAAGGTTTGCAAAAGGAAAGAACATGGATATGGAACCTACCGATCATTTTTTACTAGATAATAATAATAATAATAATAATAATAATAATAATAATAATAATAATAATAATAATAATAATAATAATAATAACTACGACGCCGCCTTAATTAACAAATTTTTTTTATATACGCTTGTCACTAAAATGCTGAAAATCCAAATGGAAGAATTTGAAAAAAACCGTGACCTCCTGAGCAGGATTCGAACCTGCATCTACAGCGTGAGAAAGAGGTCTTGCCACTGATCCGACCATCCTCGCAGCAAGCCCCGACTTCGGAGAATCAGTGCGAGGTCACGTTACCTAACTGGACACGTGGTCAGTCAAGTAATGGAACCTCGCTCTAACAATGTGGATGCTGGCCACATATTACTCCATTTGGATCTTGGGCTTCGTAGTGACAAGTGTATCCAACAAGTGTGAAAAATAATCGTCATGTTACGAGGGTATTATGTATTTTTTAAATTACATAGTAGTAGTTTGTTTGGTCTAATTAGCCTTGGTAGACATTTTCTCAAAGTAAACCTGTTCCACTTTTCTATTTTTACCCCTTACATCTTTCAACTTTGGATTTTCTCTTAAAAAGTCTTCATCATCAGCTGGGATACGCTAGTGCAATTTACTCATCTAATTATGCTGACAAAGTATAACTAGAGTTGAGGCGACATTTTTTGAAGACATTAGGGAAGTTGACAAATGACCCCTGAATGGAAGTAGTTTTTCACTTCATATGATAAGGACTTCTCCAAGAACACCAATGGTCAACTGACACCCATGTGGCAATCCTAATATCACTCTACTTCTCTTTGAAAAATATCTTCACAGTCACAAAGCTAATGAAAGTACATTTTACACCGTGGAATCCCTCTTTCTCTCTAACCGAGAAACACAGACACTCTCCCATACCAGGTCTTCTGTCAGCTTGGAATTATAATACTAAAGCGAATGACGCTTATTTATTATTTCAAGATTTGCATTAGAATGGGTGTAGCCAAAATATATTGTAACAATCCTAATCTTAATGTCATTTATGGCGTTTTTCTAATTGTCCTGACTATATTCATCACCTCCCGGCCCCCTCTTAGTGTTATTAAAATACTTTTCGTCTCTTGTCACTTATCATTATTTTTACATGGAGAAATAAAAGTATTGATATTATAAGCATTTGCCCAAGATTATTATATTTGCCATTAGTATGACTAAATTATTTAAATGTCCAAGCATTAAGTAACTATCCTTCTTCATGTATTCATTACTGATGTTGGTTTGTATTTACCATGATATCAATTAGAAATAATGTTAGATGTAATATATCTATTGTAGCTAAAAGAACGGTGGCTGCCATAATGTTACCGTTAAAAAATCAGTCATTGAACCTCTTCTTTCTTTAGACATGACGAGTTCCATAAGACGGAGTCAGCAGTATAAACCAAAGTCCCCAGAAGGTCCTTCATTTATCTATCACGTACAATCCAGGACCCTCATAACTCATTCTTCTTCTTTATGTTCCTTCTAAGAAAACCGTTATAGATCTTCCAAAATTCTTGAATTGGATAGCTCAGCGAAATGGAGAATCATCTGACGGTAGGTTTATTGTTGTTTTCTCAAGTTATTTTTTCCATATTTAACGATTATATATATATATATATATATATATATATATATATATATATATATATATATATATATATATATATATATATATATATATATATATATATGGTAATAAAAACAACATATGCCCATTACGTTGATTATAATCCTAATGACGATAAAAAGGACATCAATTCGATTACCATTCGATCAAATACCGGAGATAATGCGAGAAGCCTGGTGTGAAAAAGAAACTTCCATTGGGCAAGGTTTCCCTCTTCATAATCTTTGTGATGCTAATTTCGTAGAACGTCCATATGAATACTTGATGCACATCAAGGGAAATGAATATGGGCGAGTTGTGGTGTAAGAGTTGAGGTAAAATTAAACCGGAAAAATCTTAATCTTACGTCATGTGAAAAAACCTTTATTTCTTATTTCGAAAGATAGGTTAGAAGAGTTTGATGGAAGTCTGGTATTAGTAAGAATGTGAATATTCATACTATATCACTGGAATGTAAATATTGGCGCAACTGTATAAATAGCCTATTATACATAGCATGAACTGATAATTGCTTTTGAGTACATTGCAAATATTGGCAAAACTGTTATGATATTATCTGAATCCTACAAAAGAAATTCCAACTAACAAACATTTGGGAAAAACGTATATTGGTATTTTGAGAAAAAATCTTTTTATGATCATTTATATCTTATAAGAATTGTAATAATGAAGGGCGAGGAGAGATAATCATATCTGTGTGCAAAATTTTCCTGCAAGAAAAATGCTTGAATGAAAAAGTTATTGTTTCTTGAAGTCTGTAGTGCTTTGTCAGAAAAAATTATTATACCTGTTAATTGATGGAACGATTTTTATTTCAACGTTATATAAATGAATTTTGTTTTACAGGGTAATAAAATGTATCACTGCATTTAAAAAATCTTTGACCCAATTCTTTTACGAGTAAAGAAAGACCAGGAGTTGTTATAAAAGTAGCTTCACGACCAAAATGGTTACGGAGTCAATGTGTAATTGACAGACTAGCAAGACACCAAGGATACCAAGTGGTAAGGTCACTTTCATATCGCCGCCGAGAACATAAATCATCTCTTCTGGAAAATATTATGTTATGAAGTTAAGTATACCTTAGTTTTACCAGACCGCTGAGCTGATTAACAGCTCTCTCCAAGGGCTGGCCCGAAAAATTAGACTAGATTTTATGTGGCTAAGAACCAATTGGTTACTTAGCAACGGGACCTACACCTTATTGTGGAATCCGAACCACATTATAGCGAGAAATTAATTTCTATCACCAGAAATAAATTCCTCTAACTCTTCATCAGCCGGCCGCGGGACAGTCTGAAGCTCGACCGAGTCGGCCAACAAAGGGCTTATACTATGTTATGAAGTGACAAAATGCTTAACACAAATACGAAAGAGGGAATTAATCTATATCAGAGATGAACTTACACCTATACTAACTTAGGATGTAGTGTAACAAAGAGGCTTCAACTCGGTGGTTCTCAACCGGTGGGCCATGATGAAATTTTGTGTGGTCCACAGGACGTTCACTATTATTGGTAATAAATAGGATATTGGTACATATATTTTTAGAATTACTGAAAATGAAGTAACAACAATTCTATCCAGACAAGTAACTGACCATTCATTTTATTGTACTATTATTGTTAAAAATATATTTACAATTTTCAGGTTGTAACAGATCCTAGCCTACCACAGTCGTGATACAAAATTTGTATCAAGGCCTAGTTGAAGTTTCAGAATGATTGGCACCTCACTGAAGCATTTCCAGTAATTATCAGTCTTCCTTTAACAGTAGAAATATATTGCTACTGTGTTAAAAACGATTCAGAGCAAACTTGTCAGTAACAAAAGAAATTCAGTTCAATATTTCTTCTAAAATTTAACTTTAATTCTTGTGTAAGAAGTATGTTTAAACCCTAAATGTTTATTGTCAATGGTTAATTTATTGTTACTCCAAAAAGGAAAGGTCCACATTTTCTTAACTGGTCTGTTGGTCCACGTCCGAAAACGAATTGAGAATCACTGCTCTAACTTGGAAGGAAAATGATAATTTTGCCTATAAGTATATGGAAATATAAAAACATAAAATGAAGCTTCATCACTGCTAATAGTTGAACTTCTACCGAAAATAGATATGGGAGGAAATAGCGGAAATTCAATATTCAAATCAGACTTTCAGCAACACTTTTTCGGAGTCTTTAATCGCAGAATGCGTATATGTGCCAAGTGCTATCTCCTCCTGAAACCACTTTAATCCACAATCTGTTGAGTAGAGTCATCTGTGTACTATGTCTGTGATGGCAATACCTGATTAACGACTATAATTTCAAGATTAAATAGGCTCCTATCGCTCAATCGTTTCATATATGAAGTCTACTCAAAACATCCTCTTTCTCTATATGTTGAAGTAGCAATGCAGGCATAAAATTGACGATTAAAGTACTGTACTAACTTCTGTATGATTCCTTCTCCTACACGTATTTTAACAGACAATGTATGTTACATCGCTTTGGACAAGATCAAGCGAAAGATATCAAATAAAAGATGCTTTCTCAATAAGAACGTCCCGTACATCAGGCGGGAAATACCATTATCACGAAGGACCGAAAACTCTTTACATTAAGAATAGCTGTCTTTCATTTTTATGAAATGTGAAAATTTACACCGGACATTTATCTTAGAGTTACTGTTGACAGAATTGTTTTAAGGCATTATAAATAATGGAAATTTAATCCGTATATATATATATATATATATATATATATATATATATATATATATATATATATATATATATATATATATATATAATATAACACTTTCTCCCCTATGATCAAAACTGAATCATCAAGGTAGTAAAAGTGTACAAGCTGATGCCATCTATTGGATCCTAAGAAAAAATATCCCACTGGATTTCTTAGGTAATGTTTCTTTCATTCATACCAGAAATTACCGCAACTTGGTTTAAGAGTAGAAGTGAAAAGACCGTAAACAACCAGATCAGCTTTCATTCTTACCTGTTTCTTTAGTACATGCACGTGGGATTTATGCACTCCTGGAAGTATCATCTAATATTAAAATACTTTACGGTAAGTATTTTGCATTTCAGATTCTTTCCTTTTATACACTTTAGATATCTTTGTATGAACTTGCTCACATAGCTGGAAGAAACAATAAAAAAAAAATAAGAGTAGTACAGAAAATGAAAAATATTTACTGTTATACTTGTAGTGAACTCTGAGCTAGGGAAATATTCGTCAAAACTGATAGCTGTAAGATCACAATACATTTTACACTAAAATACTTCTTTGCGTGATACTTGGCGGGCCATGAAGTTTCTTCTCTTAGAAAATTCTTATGGATGAGATTTCGATATAATAAGTACATTTATTTCCTATTGAAAGAGGGATTCTCTTGACAGGTGTAGAATTTAAATCTGTCAGACATTACCATATCGCATTATCTCACCTGTAATAATTACATCAATCTCTGGTGGTCTGGTTAGCAAAAGTTACGGAAGCGCACCAAAATCAGAATTTCATGAAGTTATCAGATGACAACAGTAAAAACTATGGAATTTTGTTTCTGAATATCTTAGTGAAATATGGAAGCTCGAAATTTCGCACTCAGGTATAAAAAAAAAAAAAAAAAAAAATTGCAGAGTGAGAGAGACACCCACTTACATTCCAGCTATAGTGATGAGAATAGCAGGTGTACCAATGCCCTCAATCTGAGTTCACTATGATTAGTATCAACTTTGTTTCTTAGTAACTAAAATGTGCCCTAAGAAGGGGACTTTTGTTGCTTTAGTTATATCTTTTATTTAAGAAAAAGAGTCACCCCCAGTTACAAAACCCCGTAGGTGCTATTTGTAACGTGGTGCGCTGTAAGGATGACTAAAGGGCGTTCGCAGCCTTCCTTCTGAGCCTACCTACAACCAATTGTAGCCTTTTCCGTCATCTCCAGTCTCGCTCCCTTTCTTACATCTTGTACAACTACTCCAAATTCACTTTTCTACCGTCTTGAGTGCTGAATGGCTGAAAGTACCCGTGCTTGTTTTACAACCTAATTTTTATAAGTCAATGGACTCAAATACCAAATACAAAAACTAGCAAAGAAATAATATCTTAGAAAGAAAGAAAAGATGAAATCATAGATACAGGGCCGTCCAAGTTGTTAAGTTTCAGGGCCACACTTGAAAAAACAAAAAGTCATGCAGGCCACCTGTGTGTATGTATGTACTGTATGTATATAAAAAAGAGAAAAATATACTTTTACTTATTTTTCTCTAGCGGGCCACTTTCAAAATCAAACGGGCCACTTTCGGCCCACGGGCATGGGGTTGGAAGGCCCTGTCATAAAACTATGAAGTTCATGCTTGAGCATTTCTACGAAAGTGGCTCTTGAATTGCGGTGGAAAGTCATGTAGAAGCTCTTCGACCCCTCCATTTTTCCAAGGGTCTTTCAGCTAATCTGTTAGTAATTGATATACCTTGAGAAGTTATAATTTTACCTTCCTGTTTTTGTGAATAATTGAGAAACTATATTTCATGTTACTAAACATTCATAGGAGCAAAAACGTTGTGTAGAAGACGTCTTGCTATGAAAAAAATGTATGAAGGCATTTTAATTTGGAGCTAAGTGCAAAAGAATTTATTAATTAAAGCACAAAAACCACCGTATTAGCATTTTTACTATAGTCACAGCATAGCTGAATAGACTCCACATCTCCATAATTAGTGTGTATTAGAATAGACTATATGTCTATAGTGCCTGTGCGCTCTTGAACATCTTCAGAATTGTGTCACAGCTGTAGGAACTTTATGTTGAAGTCCCATGATGTTATGTTAAGCAAATGTTTACGAAGATATAAATGAAGTGCTGTTATCTTTATACTAATTGTCAGATTATGAACGAAAAACACAAGGTAATAGCAAATGTGTTTATAAGGAATAAAAGCTTTCACGCAGAAATAGGATTGGTATTCAACTAAAACCTACGTATGGTAATAAAAATAAGCCCACCCGTCAGATTTTAGGGAAAATTTAGCTATATCCTTTATGATAAAGGATATACCCATATTCACAGGATAGATTAAAATGTTGGTGCTTCAAAACATTTAATAGGAAAAGCTTTTTAAAATTGCAGAAGAGAAATTCAGGAAACGAATGCTCTGCAATGAAACAACCAGTTTTAAGTACTTTGAGGTAGAATAATCAACGTCCATTAATGATTAAAGAAGGTTTCTCATTGATATTGCGATAGAATCGGTTATAGAAAGTAGTAAAATGTACTTTTTATTAGGCATATAATTTAATTTACAATGGTAAGGTACATTGCAAGAAGAATCCATATTGCCTTATATATTGAGTGCAGCAGGACTGGGTTGATTGGTTGAAATTAAGCTGGTTTATGTCAACAAAGAAAATTTGGATAACGTGATAGTGTCCAGTGATATAAGAGGCTTGGTGTGGATCTCTGGATTCTGGACAACTAATTGACATTTTGTCTGGAGTATTAATAATCCCATGTTGAAGGTATAACGATAGTAGTTAATGGGACGGGTGGTACTGGTAAAGATTAGTTGCACTTTCATTTGGCAAGTGGCGACTGCATGTTTAAGTGAAAGCCAAATGCCTTATATAGATTAGAATAAGTAGGCATAGCAAGTGCACCATTACTAGAGTTTCTTATGTAGCCTAAGCTTTTGTTTCCATGTAACTAAAGTCGCCAAATAAAATGATCTATAGTCGCCAAATAAAATGATCTATATGCATGATAGTTGTCCAGAAGAATTTGCCGTATTATTACTAGGCGACTCTGTGACAGTTTACAGATCAGCCATGAGACTCACTAAATGATTACATTTGCAAGGTGGTTTGGTCATGTAAGTTGTATTTACTAATTCTTATATACAAATATTTGTGAAAATTTTAGTTCAAGCGACTACCCCGCTGGGTAAGTGCTTCATTTCCTCCACAGACTAACTTTGCGATATTCTCCAAGCTCCAAGTAATGGTTTATTCACAAAACTGTGAATAAACCATTAATCCATGTCAATTTATGTTTTAGGTTTGCCCGTTCCAAAGCATTTGCGGAATGTCCATTTTACATCAGGATAGTTACAAGGATAAAAGGATGGGTTCCACTTTGGCTTAATCAATAACCAAAATACGTTTTCCCGTTCCAAATGGCTAATCTACATGATTTTATTGGATATAGTTAATGATATAAGGATCAAAATATAATGAATATCCTTATTAGGAGTAAACTATTTTGGTGTAGTCCGTCGTCACATCTTTACTTTATATGACATTTTTGGAGAGGGTGGATGGCTCGTGACTTCCTTTCATTTCCGTCATACCGAAATCCCGAAATGTGCTTACAAATTTGACAAATTACAAGCTTCAGCATCGCTTTCGTTACCTCACAGAAAACCTATTTATAGTTTAGTACATGATAATAGAAAAATAGTTTATTTGATTTATGTAAACTATACAGATCGCCTTCAGCGTCCTCTATAGTCATTATTTGGCCATGATCACAAAGGCTCGTTGCCAAAAATGTCCAGGCTCCTTTAAACACTTCTATAATTACGATTTCATTCATTCCGTTCAGAAATCGTACAGAATTGTTCAGTCTCCTCTTGGAAACAGACCACAATTGGAAATTCACTAATCAACGGCAATGAAAGACCATTCCCAGCAATGGGTTTGGGAACCTAAAAGAAAACACAATTCTATTTCATTCCTATTTTAATACTCAGGCCAGAACGAAGCAGCCTGTTTGATTGCCTGCCATTCTTTTCCATTCCTGCGGATTATTGCTCTATTTTCAGTCCCTTTTCATCCAAAAGAATTATAAAAAAGAGAGAGAGAGAGAGAAGAGAGAGAGAGAGAGAGAGAGAGAGAGAGAGATATTGTCTGGCATTTTAATGTCTTCCAAAACCGATACCTAAATGTCTGCTATTCTATTTCAACCATTGTTTGGATACGTTTGATAATGGTAGTAAATTTCTCACTCTCCTCCCCTCTATCTATGTCACCTAGAGAAATATTCGTCAACAGCAACTGGTAATTTTCATTATATATATATATATATATATATATATATATATATATATATATATATATATATATATATATATATATATATATATATATATTTATATATATAGCAGATATAAACATGGCAACGTACTATAACTTATTTCGATGCGTTTCGCATTCAGCTGAATGCATCATAGGGTTCTGTACAAATATTCTTGTCCCATAGGTAGTCTGGGAACTTATGAATTCTTCTCAGAGGATGATGAGGGTTCGCATAGACTACCACGAGGAGTTAATTTCGGCACTGGAAGTTCACTATCAAAATGAACAGTCAGTATACGTGAACATAGCTATAATTTAAAATTGCCATTAAATTGACAATTTCATTATTGTAGGTCAATTCAGCCCTGAATACTGATCATCAGGAGTTCTTTAGCAAATATCGAACACCAGTCCACCTTGTCCCTTGTACCTTTATTAACCTGTTGTGTTTGTTTACATTCTTTTAGTTTTGTTTATTCTCAGAGGATGATGAGGGTTCCTCAAATAATTCTCAACCAATTTTTGTATCTTTTTTTTATTTTTCTCTGAACTTTTAACAACATAAGTTCACTATCAAATTTTGAAGTGTACCAGTATACGTGAACATGGTTTTCATTTTTAACAGGTGTAAACGTTTTTAAATGTGACATATTTTTTATTGGTTGTTCAAAACTACAGAAACCTGATGATGCATTCACTGATCATCGAAAGTCTCTTTATCACGTTGCCATGTTTGTTTGTCCTCCCATATAACACCCAGTCCACCTCCACGCCCTTGTACCTTTATTAACCTGTTGTTTTTGTTTACATTCTTTTATATATATTTTTGTTTATCTCTTGCCATGGTAGGTCGACCCCAGGGCTCCTCAAATAATTCTAAAATTTGCAATTTTTTTTGTATCTTTTTGCATTTTCTCTGAACTTTTAATCAACATATTTAGTTGATTTAATTTTCTCTGTAATTTTGTCACGGTCTTGATTGTACTTTTACGTATGTGTGAAGTTATGAAAATTTCATTTTAACTAGTGAATAAACGATTTTTTAGATAAGTAGCAAATTCATATATATTTTTATTGGTTGTTATATTATTGTACAGAAACCTGATGATGCATTCAGCTGAATGCGAAATATATATATAAATAAATTATAGTACGTTGCCATGTTTGTTCCTGCTCCTCCTCCCTATATATTTTATCACCTTATACTGATTATATATATATATCCGTTCATATATATATATATATATATATATATATATATATATATATATATATATATATATATATATATATATATATATATATATATATATATATATATATATATATATATATAAATATATACATATAATATATATATATACGTATATATATATATATATATATATATATATATATAAATATATATTTTTGATATATATATATATATATATATATATATATCTATTCAATATGAGATATATATATATATATATATATATATCCTATATATATATATATAATATATATATATATATATATAT